>NC_088934.1:7102500-7335000 GCF_038396675.1 Hydra vulgaris
ATTTTTGTGCTTTCATGATCAATATGTTTTCTCCAAGTAATATTCTCATCAAGATAAACACCTAAGAATTTTATAACAGTATCTCTTTTTATTATCGTTTCATCAATATAAATTTGAGGCATATTACTTGGTAAAAAACGTTTTTTTTTGCGCAGGAGTGAAAGATAATCCATTAAGTTTTGTTAATATTTAAAGTTAATTCATTAGCTTTGAACCAATTAGAAATAAGATTGAGTTCTTTGTTTGTAGTTGAAAAGAGTTCATAAACATCAGTATGGTATAAGAAAAGATTAGTATCATCAGCGAACATTATACTTTTCAACTTGGAAGCATTGTTTAAGTCGTTTACATAGATTAAAAATAGTAGCGGTCCGAAAATAGAACCTTGAGGAACACCATAGGTTATGCTCAGGGGTTCACTTTGCTGACCATCATTACTATACACAAGTTGTTTTCGATTTGTTAAATAGCTTTTAAACCATTTTAAGATTTTATTGTTTAAACCATAATGTTTAATTTTTTTGATTAAAATGCGGTGATTGACCGTATCAAAAGCTTTAGATAGGTCAATAAATCTCCTTTTATTCTTCTTTCTGCAAGTGTCGTAAGACCTTTTTTTTTTATTTGTTCTGACAGAGCACCGCGGAAAAGCATTTAACCAGGAAGTTCTTGCCTCCTTCCTTACCGTAACGCGAAAATATGTCCAAAGCTCGTTTCGAACCTGGATCTTTTGCTTATAAAGCAAGCGCTCTAACCACTGCGCCACGGCCGCACCTAACATGACTCTTCGCTGCTCGGCGGTGCGATGCTTAATCTAAGGAATGGATTTTGTAGCACGGTTTTAAACTTTTTCTAGCGCTTCTTTGTCTGCCTGTTGGTATGCTTGGATAGCGTACTCTCGGTGAGGACGAACATACGTGGTGTACACTTCTTTCTACAAAGAAATACTACGGCTGCGAATAGTTTTTTCAGCCTTTCTAAGGAGCGGTTAGCGTTCACCGCAGCTGCTAAAACTTAAGCATTACATTTAAGGTCATTTTAAATAAATACTTCAAGATCTCTCTCTAACTGAGCAACTTCAATTGCAAATGGCAGGCCGTCTGATCCAGGTATGTAATAGTCTCGTTTTGATACCTTTTTTATCGGCCAGTATGCATGGCTAGTAACTAAGTAAGTATACATGACTAGTAAAGAAGTAGCTAAGTTTATTTAAAAAAGTAAAGTTGTTGACGTCAAAATTTCTTGAACTCCCCAAAATTTCTTGAACTCCCCCTCAAAAAAATTTCCAGACCCTCTCCCCCTATTTTGTTGACGTAATTAATAAACAGCCCCTAATTTTTTTTATAACGTGGGACTTTATATACTGCGTCTCGCTATTTTTTATTTTATTCTATCACGTTTCCTTAGGCAAAATAAAATTTAAAACTTAGAAGATTATTCTGGAATCACAGTCGCGTGAAAAATAATTGAATCGGTGAATGTTAAAAGGGCGGAAGCCCAACAATGAAAACTTTCAGAAATCAAAAAAAACTGCATTTTCCCCAATAGTAGATTTTTGTTAATGGTGTAATAATTTTTTTTCTAAAGAGGGTAATGTTTTACCTTCAAAAAAAAAATTATTAAACCATTAACAAAAACTATTACGGGCGGATATGCAGTTTTTTAAAGTTTACATAGTTGGACTTCCGCCCATTAAACATGCACCAAAATGTTAAAAGGGCGGAAGTTTATTATTAACTCTTATAAATTTTTTTTTAAACTTAATTATTTAGTATAAAAAAAATTAACAAGAATTACCAGTAACTAGAATAAAGATACCAGTAACTTACCGGACATTACCATTACCGGTAAGTAACTCGCCGAACTCTAAAAATAAAGAATTCTTGCTATTATGATCATGGCCAACATATCTTTGTTAGTATTAAAAGTATCATTGATCAGTTTTAATTTGATAATATGTTTATTTGATGAGCCATCAAAGAAGGGGCATGTCACCGATGATAAAAATCTATAAAAAAAACCCGTTTAAAAGGTAATAATAAAAACAGTTTTGTGAAACCACAAATTTTTATGTGTTCAGAGAGCCCTGTATGTACTTATGGTACTATTGGTCCGATTATTATTATTATTATGTGCTGATGTATTTATAGGTGCTATTAACATTAATCTTTATATATTGTTTATAGTTAGAAAAGGTTTCTTGCACATTTTGGATTTATTAAAAATTTTTGATAAATTAAAAATGACATTACAACAACAAAACAACACTAAAAAATCAAAATTCTATTATAATTTCTTATGATGCAGGCCCAAAAGAAACAAGACCATTCAAAATAGTTTCCTTAATTAACATTTATCATTTTATAAGTAGAAAGCAAACTTCTTGAAACTTAATATTATTTGATTTTGAAAATAACGTCTTTTAGATATCCACCATTTTGCTATTCACACTGAAGCGCTCTTTCTAGTAGCGAAACATCACCTGCTGTAATGTTTCTTGGTTTATGTTTTCAATTTCTTCACAAAGGTTGGTCTCCAACTGTTGAATAATTATAGACCTAATGTGATATACTCTATATTATAAATATCCATAGAAAGAAGTCTGGTGAGCGTGGCGGCCAGTTGGTTTCAGATTTTTGTAAACAAAAATTTTTCCAAAAATTTATATGCAACACCTGTATCTTACAGGGAACAAGTTTTAGAGTCCTTTGAATCCTCTGGAGCTAAGTTTGAAATACTCCAAGCTGTTGGGATCACCTTCGAATTGACACTGAAGGCACTCCTTCACCACTTTCGTGTACACGCTGAATATTTTATTATAGTTATTTACTTTAACTTGATTTAAAATAAAGTTTACATAATACTAATTAATATTTCAAAACAAGAGTTTAAGAAAGTAATATAAAACTGTATTAGAAGAACAGAAAATTTGACGATAAACCTATATAGTATTTTTTATAATTAATAATGCCAATGGCAATAGAAAAAAGCTGGAGAACGGAAGGAAGTAACTGAAGTTAAAAAATAGTACAAAGGTTTCTTGTGACTATTGTCATGCTTTGCTTAGAAGCAAGATAGAACAAGAAAAACACCATTCAAAACATTGCCGAACAAATTTTAGTTTTTATACGAGTAAACAGAAAGTGACAATCTTCCCAGCGGGCATTTGCTTTTAAAAGTTGAGTTCTAAATGTAATTTAAATGTCTTTTAAACGTCTTCTAAACATTCTTAAGTAAAGAACGTTTAAAAGACATTTAAAAAACGTTTCAAAGACATTTAGAACGTAACTTTTAAAAACAAATGCCCGTAGGGTTAATTTGTCAAAGTATTAGAATAAAAATATTGGTAATATTTTTCCAAATAAAAATTTTAATATTTGTACATTTTTCTTTGATAGCTGGACCATCATCTCAAGTTGGAACATCAAGATGCAACTTCGGCATCTATTAGTTTTACAAGTTTATTAACATATTGTAAGATACAATGGTTGATGTCATCATACACAATCTTAAATAATATGGAAAAGAAAAAATATAATGATTTAAAAAATAGCTATTCTAGGGTTAAAAGTGCCCGGGGCAAACGTTGTTGCGGCGCCCCCTTCCTTCTAGTAATAAGCGCGTATATAACCTTTTTTTGCTTAACTCATGCTTCATTACTTACACTACCTACCAACCGACCATAAAGATAAATAGATATACAATCGATTTAAGAATTCTAACAAATTAATAAAATCATATAAATAAAACAATATAGTTCTAAATGTTAACTTTATTACTGACAAATAGGTAAATTTATAACGGTATTCTTCGAGATTTTCTTAAGGAAAATTATTCAATTATTTTTCCAAGGTTGAGTTTTTCGTCTTTTCGTTTTCGATGAAGAGAATTGCCACAGATTAGTATTTTTTTCTGTCCGTTTTTTTGATTGTATTGAGTACTTCAAATTCTGATTTTAACTGCCTTAGCCCCTCGCCCTCCTTTAATTCCAGTTTCAACCCCTTTCCTCAACTTTCTTCACCTTCTTACGCCACTGGCTCAAACCATTTCTCGAAAACAATTGTAATCAAACTAACAAGTAGAAGTTTATTGTACAGTTCTTCTGTTTTTATATGAGGTGTCCCGGATATCGAATACCCGGATATTTAAAAACCTTCCGGTCGGATAATGCAATTCAAATCCTAAAGTATATATTTTTTTATGACAAAATATTACAGTCGAAATAGTAAGTTTTGTTTGGAAGTTTTTCCAAAAATTATAATAGCTATGATTTCACAGAAATTTGCATTTCATGCGGAGAGCAGATAAGCAGAGGAAGTAATGAATATGGTCAGAAGTCAATTGCCAAAACTCCACTCCATAATCACGCAAAAAAAAATTTCATTGTAAATTGTATGAAGAGTAGTTCAAATTGTATTAAACTATGATCAAGTCTCCTTTGTAAAAGCTGTTCAGGGAGTTGATGTTTAATCACTCGGTTATAGAAAAAATTATAACGTTGTAAATTATTGGAAACATAAAAAAAAGTTTCCACTGTTACAAGAGTTAGCACTTAAGTTACTAGCACCACCTTCATCCTCACTATATTCGGAAAATTGTTTATATTATTTATGAGAAAAAGCGATCGAGGCTACCTCAACGTGGAGGTAAAAGAAATAAAAATGAGTGATAAACTGATGTATTTGTTGCGCTTATATAATTTTAGAAGTGTTTCAATAATAATAATAATATTGAATAGAAACATTAACATTAGATTATTCAAAAATATAATACTTCTATATTTCTTTCAATTTTCAAATGACATTAACATTAACCTAGTATTTATAGATATATATAAATATTTTTTTTATTTTTTTAGGTGCCCCAAGAAGTCCTTACAGTCTTATCACAGAACAATAAATTTAATTATATATATATATAATATATTTAATTATATATATATATATATAATATATTTAATTATATATATATATATATAATATATTTAATTATGTATATATAATATATTTAATTATATATATATAATATATTTAATTATATATATATATATATATATATATATATATATATATATATATATATATATATATATATATATATGTATATATATATATATATATATATATATATTTAATATATTGTAATATAATATGTTCTTATCTAAAGCTAAAACAACAACTTTTAAATTAATTTTCACTCGATATTTTAGAAGTTAAGGCATGTGATTTAGTTTCTAAGAATACTGACAGCCCTTAAAGGTTACTATATACTTCGAAGACCACTTAAAGCAAACTTATTGAGCGTTGTGGAAGTTAAAGAGATTTAAATAATTTCTTTTTAATGATATTTTTAAAAGTAAATACTTCTCCATTAAGTCAGACTTAATAATTAAGAAAAACTCTCAGTTAACATACATATTCTATACTGAGACAGACATACTGAAAATATGAAGACATACTGAAATATTAATTGACTAGTTAATATTAAAATAGTAGTATTAAATTTTTGTATACATTTTATCAATAATCAAATATGTGCAACTATATCTTATTATTTTCATGGATATGAGAGGCTTTCCTACAATTTATAGTCTTTCATGCATTTTTTATAATACCAATTACATCGTGTGAGTGCGAAAAATAAAAACCTACATTCGTATTATTACATGAGTTCGAATGTAGCAGTAAATTATATAGAATCACCTTAATGTCTATTCATCAGAAAATAATTCTTTTAAAAAATTTTTTATAAGGAACTGAAAATAAAAAATATTATTCAAATAAAAAGTTACAGAACCGATAAAGGAATGGTTTATATTGAAAAAGTAAATGTGAATATTGTTTTTAAAATGTCTATATATGCACGGTGTAAATTATTTTTTGTTAACTTGGTATTTATATTATTCAAGTAATAAATAATAAAAAATAGTAATAAATAAAGTTCAAGCATGCTAAGATCTTTTTTACTTTTTTTCATAAAATTTTTTTCATGAAATTTTTGTATTAATATATCGATCTATGTTAAAAATAAGGCTACAGCATTGAGTTTTCAGAAATCGATTACCAAATGAATGGTTGCCATATAAAATATTCTTTGTTGTTAAGAACCGTAGCCATTTTAAGAGTTTTCTTAAAATGGGTCCGGTTATTTTAAGAAAACTACCTAAACAGCGCTTTTTACTAAAATCTAAACGACCGTATATTATGTCTTATATATGTGTAAACTAGAAATAAAAAAACTATTAAAATTATATAATCTAGAATAAAGATTCTAGAAACAAAGGGCCATTAGTAGGTTAACTCCGTTCCAACTGGGAAAAATATTAATACTTAACTTTAACTTATTATCAAGAAACGAAGCAACGAAATAAAATTTCAAAAAATTTAAAAGGAAACGAAGCTACTCTATACTACCTTATACAAAATTTAAATTCATTGACAGGTTTTAACTTTTATCGAATAATCTTTTATTCTCTGAAAGTCATGATCATGTAAAGTTTACAACCCCGTCATATTGGGGAGGGGAAAATCTATTATAGTTACTACAGTTATATCTTTCGAACTTTAACAGGTTATTAAATGAGAATTAAAATCTTTTGTTTTAATTCTCAACTAATAATAAGTAATAATAAAAACATTAGAAAAGAAGGATGTCAAAAGGTTATTTATTATGAAAATATCTTGGTTCTTAAGTTTTTTTGTAGTATTTTAATGTAAATAATTCGATTACAAATCAACTCTAAAAAGTTTAGATCTCACTTATTGCAAGTCGATAGTTTTTATTCTAGAATTTAATAAAAAATGCAATACTTTTTATTAAATATTAAGCTAGCGAAAAGAAACCTAAGTATAAAACTTTTTAAAATTTTATGAAAAGTTTTATAAAAATTTTGCAACAAGATGTTATGAAAAGTTTTTATGACAGTGTTTATAAATTTTTTTTTTCGGTTTGGGGTCATATTGTTTTTTCTACCGAAAACCACTATTCATATTGTTTTTTCTACCGAAAACATTTTTTTATACAATAAATATTATAAAAATATATTTTAGAGATTTATAAGAAATAACCTTTTTCGTAAAAAGCGTCCTTATCTACAAAGAGTATAATGTATACTTCACAAAGCAAAAGTTGAATTTTCAAAATGTTTACCGAGCCGGATTCGAAGCAGCTGCCAAGAGATTCCAATTTGTAACTAAAGTCTCCCGCTCTGCCAACTGAGCCGTCGATGGTGTTGTGAAGGAAAAAAATTTTAAAAAGTATATATTTAAACTTATAAATTTATATAATTGTTGTTTTATATATATAAATATATATATATATTTATTTATATATATATATATATATATATATATATATATATATATATATATATATATATATATATATATATATATATATATATGCATATAAGCCTTAAAACATAAAATTATACATTTATGTATGTATATACACATACATACATAAGTAAACAATAAAAATTATTTGATTAAATAAAGGGGGAGGGGGAATGACCACACTCCTTTTCACGCCAGCCTTGGATGGATATACTTATTTTTTAATATTGTTTATCTTATATGCCCTGAGAAGTCCTAATGAGCTTATTGCAGAGCACCGCGGATGAGCATGTAACTAGAAAATTTACACAACAACAACTTAATATACTGAATAAACTGTAAACTTGAATCGTTTAAAAAGATTTTATCAAATATTTCTTGATAATTACATGGATTAAAATTAACGGGTGATGCGGAAGTATTCGGACAAAATAAAAACGTCAATAACTTATTTATAAATAAAAAAACAAACTACTACTATATTTTTTTTAAATAAAGCATTTATCTTTTTATAAAAATATATTATTTTTTATATGAAAAAACACCACCATCTGCAATTGATCTCAATTTTGCTCTGACGCCTTTCATATACGACTGTAAAAAGTTTAAATCAATTTCTTGTAGTTTTAGTTTAATGCGATCAATCAAAACTTGCTCTGTTGAAGCTTGCCAACCTCCCTCGTAAACCTTCTGTGCCAAATGTCCCCAAAAGTTTTCAATTGGTTGTGCTTGAAGCACATTTGGGGATTGGATTCTTTATCAACGTAATAGACATATTGGTCCATCCAATTTAGAGAATGTTTAGAATAATGAGAACTTGCTAAATCTGGCCAAAATAAATAGTTAAAGTCTCCATGATACTTGTGAATAAATGGAAGAAGTCGTTTTTCTAAAAATTCATTAATATAGATTGATGAATTGATCGCTACAACCTTGGAAGTGCGAAACAATGCCTCGGACATACCACAGTCAGATATTTCTATCCACATTAATAATTTTTAAAAAAATATAAAACGAACACTTTCTGGGCATTTCTTTTTGTTGTTTGTGTAGTATCCAGAATTTCAAGGCATGTTGTCCCCTGCAAAAAAAAGTGTTTTTCGTCATCGATGACTAGAAGCGATTTTGTGTTATAGAGTTGGTTAACTAGTTTCCTGCTACTTTTCTTTGCCTTTTTTTTTAACTGACGACCAAATATCAAGTCTCGTTAATTCGGCTTTCTTTTCTCTAGTCCAGAATGTCGGACGACCAGGGTGCTTTCTATCAGAAAACGATTCAACAGTTTTAAGTCTTTTTAGGTTATCATATATGGTCCTTCGAGCAAATCCTTTCTTTTCAAAATGATTTACGATTATTTATTTTTTTTATATTAGGTTTATTTACAAAAAACATTTTTAGCCGCTTTCGAAAAGATTTTTGTTCAGCTGCATTTAACCTCATTTTGAATAATTGTGTTTCAAATAATAAAGTTTATATTTTATATAACGTTTATGCCTACGCATAAAACCACAAAAACTAATTATTATGCTCAAATAATGAAATTAGGATTTATCCGATAACTTCCGCATCACCCGTTAAAAAAAAAATCCTTTATAAAATATATTAAACAGTTTAAACATAGAACCACTGTGTAAAATATTTGAAAACTTTTTCAAATATTTTACATTTTATTATTAAATTATATTATTTACAAAATATTTTTTCTTTAAAAAAAAAAAACGCTACGATCTAAACTAAACTGGATCTGAATTTAAAATATCTACAAGCTGCATCCTACAAGGATTTTTCCTGGCAAAACAATCAATCACTTCATTTACATCAACCATGATATTTAGATGAACGAACGTGCATTAGATCAAGACCATTAAATCTACTCTGTGACATTGTGTTACGCAGGTAAGTTTTTAAACGACGAATAACCGAGATTGATCTTTCGCAAGTGCACGTTGTTACTGAAGTAGTTGCAAGAATTTGAAATAAAGTGAATATATTAGGAAAGGTAAGTTTATCAATATGAGGAAGGAGTTTCGATAGAGTCTTTGGAATGGAACCTTTAAAATTACGCCAGTAGTTTTCCAACATATTTAATTCAGTCATGATACAGTGTGGTTCAGGAAGATCATCTTCGTACTCATTTAAAAAAAGAATAAAATTTTTTCTCCATTCAAAAACATTTAAAACGTTAGTGGGCATTGCAAAGAATTTATTTTAAACAGCAATGTTTCTATTAGAGATACGTAACTGAATCTGAAATGACAAATGATCAAGAAAAGGAATCGTAATAACATTCTTGTAGTACTCATTAATTGATTCACAAGGAGAATTATTTCGATTAAATTGTTTTCCTATTATACAAGGCTTGTGCTCATTAACACCAACACTAGCTGACAATACTGCCTCACTATACCAAACACCATGACTGTGTTTTATGTCTGATTATAGTCGCTGTAAGGCAACATGTAACAGAGTTACTTTTCATGTGATGCTAAAACGTCAAAGTTTGGCGATTGAAATTGTTTTGTAATTGGTCTTGTTGTCTTCTAAAGAGCGAGACACAACTACTAGAGTAACAATCAACTGAAAAGAAATAGCGGCAAATAAATAAATATTTGCATCACGCACTGTATCATGATTCCAAGATTTCTCTTCATTATTTATCATTATCTCAAAGCATTTGAGAATAGCAGGAAGTACCTCTAAAAACACATCTAGACCATCAATTTTGGCAAACCATCTTGTACAACATACATCAATGAGGCAAGAATGGCGAGCTTTTGGAAACATTTCTTTTTCTTTTTTTTTTCTTTAGAATATCGAAACGCTTTGGACTAAAATTGAAGAACTGCGATAAGAACTGACAATATGCACATTTGCCATCATATTGCTGACTACTTGTAATTTATCATGTTTTTAATCTTAGTGTTGTAATCTACAACACTAAGATTAAAAACATGAGACCACAGTGTACACTAAGATTGAAAACATGAGACCACTGTGTAAATAGTTTTTATTCTTATGGCAGCACCAGAATATCTCCCCGCTATATCATAGCACAATCATAACCTTGACCAACACAAAATTTCATTTCTAATCCTAACTGTTTAACAGCGCTCAAAATTTGGTTTGCCATAGCTTCTCCAGACAAGCCTGAATCATATAGAATAAAGCCAAAAAATATTTTACAAATTTCACAATTATTATATACAAAACGCAAAACAAGTAACATTTGCTCCACATTGCTAACATCAGATGCATCATCTGCTAATATTGAGAAAAATTTGCCTTTTTTAACTTCCGATATTAACTTAAAAACTATAATTTTGTTACAAACATTTGTCAGCTCATTTTGAGTAGTTTTAGATCGATATGTAGCATTTTTATGAACAGTAACAATTTGCCCATCCACCAAATCATTTTCTGCGCAAGTAGATATTAATTTTAAAATTGCTTGAATTTATTATTTTCATTTTCATAGTAAAAAGAATCATCTCAGTGTCCTCGAAGAGGTATGTTTTGTTTGTCACATAGAATAATTGACAGAACTATTGGTTTTAACATTTTTCTATTTTTCCTGACTTGTTCATCAATTACTGTGTTAAGATTTAAATCAATAAAATTTATTTTTTATTCCATACATTAGCGAAAATGAGTAGCCTTAAGAGTTGCAGTTAGGTGAATTGGTGAATTTTCAGCATGTTTATAAAAATTTTTAATTGCCTTTGAATATGTCACAAATGGAGATTTATAAAGCTGATCAAGTTTGCTTGCATTACGACTTGATTCTTCAGATCCCAAAATAACACAATTAACACAAAAAGCTTTTTTATTTTCTGAACATGCAAGCCAAGAGAACAAAGAGAGCCAAGAGAGTTGAAAAGAGGGGCGGCCTGATTTATTACATTCGCAATGAACACTAGAACTTTGTTTATGAACATTTTTAAGTAAATCATATTTTTCTTCATTGCTCAATTTATTAATTCCATAAGTTGCATAGAGCCCAACATATTTGTTAACAAAAGGTAGTTCACAATAATTTCCAAAAATTGAAGAATTAGAAATTTTTCTCAATTACATTTTTTGGTGGCTCGGTAGATATTGAAGAATATTTTGCAGCGACAGATAGTGTAGAACTTTTTAATTTAAGTGGCGACGATACTGAATAAACTTTTTTTTATGCAGGATAAGGTGCTTTTCTGCTTCCTGAGAAGAATCTAGAAACAAAATAGCAGATTTTAAAGTAGCAACCTGATTTGCCTAAGTTAATTTAACAGGTAATTCAGCTAATTTAGGTGCAAAAATATCAGGAATATTGTATTTTTTTGATAAACTTTTTAAAGATATTAGAGGGACAAAATGATCTCTGTTTACTCATATATTAGAGGCCTGATTAAATCTTGTAACTGAACTAGTAAAATAAAAATCTTGTAAAATAACTGAAGAGCAACAAAAAAATGTGTACTTTTTTTAAGAGTGTTCAACACGAGGTCTAATAGTGCAATTAAAAAACATATCATAAACATTCTTCGACTTTTTTTGTATTATTTTCACAAAGATAATATGACTCAATTTGCATTCCAAAAACACTTGAGCGCACATAGTAAGAAATGAAGAATAAGAATAGTTTGTAGCAATATTGATAGACTCTGATATGACACTTGGTGTTCTGTTATTTTTACAATAGGAATCATATGCTTTTTGCGAAATAATAATAGAAAAAGCAGTGTTTTTATCGATGGTTTGAGAATTTGTAGGCTCGCTTTGAGAAAAAATAATTGGATGATTTGAATAAAAATCAGCATTTATATATAATTCAATACTAGTTAAACATCTAAAGTATTCTGGCAAAGATTCATTGCCAATTAACGATATGGAACAAGCATTAAATAAGCAGTTTCCATTTGGAGTAGTTCTAATAATTTTCAAAAAATTAACACAAATGTTTAAGAAAAAAGACCAATAACTGATGACATTTATTAACTATAAAATAATATCTTAAAAGTTTCTAATAATTTCCAATGCTTTAGTACAAAAAAATATATAGAAATGAATATTTGTTTAAATTAGTAACTAATCTTTTTTTATTATAAAAATGTTTAATTTATTTTCTTCAAAAACAAATAAGCTTTTCATATCACACACACACACACACACACACACACACACACACACACACACACACACACACACACACACACACACACACACACACACACACACACACACACACACACAAATGAGTGCTGCGTGACATATACAATCAAACTAATATTTTATTATTAAAACAAACTAAAAAACTTACTTTATTATTTAAAAAAAATCTTACCTTACTGGTTGAAAATCGTTATAATATTATGAATCTTTTCTATAACACTAAACAATAACAATTGCTTTTGAGCTTGAACCATATTTTTATCTAAAAGACATTTCAAAACGATTTGAAGTATACGCCATTTTAGATACTCGTTTACAGCACTGAAATTCGTGTATTTAATAAAATAATATTTTTCAGTTTTCAAATTCGCAGTAAGAACTTGCGTGATTGGCATCTGTAAAAGATTTTTCTGATTGGGCTGGCATCCATCAAAACCATTTTTGATTAGCTTAAGAAACCACATCAATCAAAAGTGTTTTATGAGGAGTGCAGACCTATCAAAAACATTTCTAAAGGGAGCAGGCGAATCAGAAAGCGTCGTAGGTTGTCCAATCAAATTATTACAAAAAAGTAATATTAAAATAGCGCTCCTTCAAAAAATGAAATCACAATGGATAAAAAGGAATAAATGAATTTTAAAATTTACTTGTTAACGATAAAAAATGCTATGCAATATTTAATTTTGCTTTAAAAAATTATTAAAAGTTGATGGATGCTGGAGTACCCTTTGAACCCCTCTGGTTTTGTCACTGAATATATATATATATATATATATATATATATATATATATATATATATATATATATATATATATATATATATAACAACGTTTGAAAACTATTTAGAACAGTATTTAGTAAGCGTTAGTAATAAACAAATATACTTAATGGGGGATTTTAATACAAACCTTTTAAACCTAAAAAATGATATTAAAGTCGAACGCTTTCTAAATCTCCTCTATCAGCACAATATTTTACCATTAATTAATAAATCAACTCGCATAACTCGTCAAACTGAAACTCTCATAGACAATATTTTTACTAATAACTTCTCGAAATATCTCACTCAAAGCGGAATCATAAGAACTGATATAAGTGATCATTTCCCAATATTTTTCACATCAAATTCAATATACAAAGAAAAATCAATCAAGGAATCAAACAAATTAATAAACGTTACAAAAAGAAAGATAGATAAAAATACCATTGAAACATTTCGTAACTATCTATCACTGGTAGATTGGGTTCAACTAATCGACTACAAAGACGCAAATAACGCTTATGAATATTTTAACTTAAAGTTCAGTGATGCGTATGAAAAAGCGTTTCCAAAGCAAGAAAAACTAATTAAACTTAAAAGCTTACAAAGTCCATGGATTTCCGAAGGTCTTATTAAATCTTCCAAAAAAAAAACAAAGACTCTATGAAAAATACTTAAAAAAAAATAATTACAAAAATGAAAACAAATACAAAAATTATAAAAACTTCTTAAAAAAATTATTATTCTAATTTATTGCAAAACAATATCGGAAATAACAAAAAAACATGGGATGTTATAAAAGAAATAATAGGAAAAAAAAGATTGACTCTGGTAAGACACTGCCTAAACGTTTAAATACTAATGATAAAAACATATTTATCAGTGATAAAAAAGAAATTGCTGAAAGCTTTAACAATTATTTTATAAACATTGGAAAGACGTTAGCAAATAAAATAACTCAAAGTAAAAAACTATTTAAATCACACTTAAAAAAAGTAGACTTTACAATGGATGAGTATGACTTATCTCCTGATGAGCTTTGGAATGCTTTTGAAACCATACAGTCCAGAAAAGGTTCTGGTCTTGATGACATAGCCTCTAAAGTTGTTAAAAACGTTTATGACGTTATTGAGTATCTCCTAATGTATATCTTTAATGTCTCATTGAAAAATGGAGTTTTTCCTGACCGCCTAAAATTAGCACGCGTAGTTCCAGTATTTAAAAGCGGAGATGACTCGACTTTATCTAACTGCAGACCCATCTCCATACTCCCATGCTTCTCAAAAATATTGGAGCGCATAATGTATAACAGACTCTTTACATACCTCCAAAATCATAACATTCTCTACAACAACCAATACGGATTTAAAAAAGGCCACTCAACTGAACATGCTGTAATAAAATTAGTTAACGAAATTTTATATGGCTTCGACAAAAACAAACACACCCTTGGAGAATTTATCGACCTTTCAAAGGCTTTCGATACAGTTGATCATGAGATCCTTCTATACAAACTTTATAATTATGGTATAAAAAATAAAAATTTAAAATGGTTCAGTTGCTATCTAAAAAACCGTAAACAAGCCTTATTTTACAATAAAACATACACTCCCCTTGAAATCGTCACATGTGGTGTTCCCCAGGGGTCTATTCTAGGACCTCTGCTTTTCCTAATCTATATTAATGACATATTTTTATCTTCCAGTATATTGAACTTCATTCTTTTCGCAGATGACACTCAAGCTTTCTATACCCACTCTAACATTACTACACTTTTTAATACAGTAAATAGGAACTTGAAGAGTTGAGCGATTGGTTTAAAGCAAACAAACTTTCTGTTAACATTGAGAAAAGTAATTATATCTTTTTCACAAAACCATACAATTCAGACAAACTACCATTAAAACTTCCAGATATACTATTAGACAAAGTTAGACTAAATCGAGCGTTCTCAGTCAAATTTCTCGGGGTATTCTTAGATGAACATATTAGCTGGAAAGACCACATTAATATATTAAAAAACAAAATATCTAAAAACATTGGAATTATGCATAAAACCAGATATATTTTAAATAATGCATGCCTTAAAAGTTTTTATTTTGCATATATACATAGCTATATTAACTACTGCAATATTGCCTGGGCTAGTACCTACCAATCAAAACTAGATTTAATATATAAAAAACAGAAACAAGCATGCCGTATATTAACAAACGCAAATAAAAATGCCAATTCTAAACATTTAATGAAGGAACTGAGAGTTCTTAATATCTATGAACAAAATATCTATTGCATTCTTCAGTTCATGTTTAAACTCAAAAATGATCTGGTCCCTGAAGTCTTCCATAACTTTTTTCGCCTTATCAATCACAAATATCAAACAAAATACTCTATCAAGAACTACTATATTCCGAAAACCTCTTTAAGACAATCTAAATTCTCAATATCCAGCAGAGGACCCCAATTGTAGAACTCATTTCTATCAAACAAAATAAAAACGATAAACTCATTCCAACATTTTAAATGCGTTGTAAAACAACAGCTACTAGACCTCAACATTAATGAAACTATCTCTTATTTTTAAAATTTTTTCTTATTTTTAAAAATTTTCCATTTTTATTTTAAATCTTCACTTTTTCTTGAAATTCTATTATATTACTTACTTGGTTATTTAATAATGTTCATGGTAAAAAAAAAAAAAAAAAAAAAAAAAATTTGGTTTATATTTTTTTATATTTTGTCATCGACAAAAATGAGGCAAGATGATAAGACTATTGTCTTCTACTGCTCCAGTCATATATTTCACGGTAAAGTGTTATACAAACTTATATTAATAATGAAGAATAAAAAAAAAAAAAAAAAAAAAAAATATATATATATATATATATATATATATATATATATATATATATATATATATATATATATGCATATATGTATATACATGGAGGGAGGTGGAAAAGAGGGCAAAGTTTCTCCATCCCCCCCCCCCTGCATTTTTTTAAATTGAGAATAAAACTTCGTGTTTCTTACCAATTTTAGTGTCATAAAATTGCTATTGTACGTTTTTGGTAAAAAAAAAGAAAAGTTGTGTTTCGGAGTTAGAGAGTTGTTTTATAAAGTTGAGAGAAAGTTATAATCACAAATAAGTAACCTCTTTGTCCGTATTGGCCTTCTCGGCCTTGCGTACGAAAGCGTATGGGAGGGGGGGGGGTCAATTTAAAAGTACGTACTTCGATTTTATAATTTATCACAATTAACCAGCTAATCAATAGAAAAGTTACATTCTGACTAAAGATTCTATTTTGCTAACATAAAAAGATGTATGGTATATGGAGTAGAGGGTATAGTTTTCCTCTATGCACACACATGTATGGGCGCCCTCAGAATTTTTTGATGTTCAAGATAGGACACTTTCACACATCGTGCAAACTCATAACTTAAGTTTGTTTATACCTACCCAAATGAGGAGGCCTTGCAAAATATCGGGATGGCGGAGGCCTGTGAACAAAAAGCCTTAAAATGCTTACCCTCCCCTGCCCCTATGTGAGGGCCCAAACGTAGTAAAATTTTCAACTTTACCATCTAAAACTAAGTTTAAATTTATTGACAGATTTTAATTTTTGTAGAAAAATATTGTAAATTACAAAAGTTATGACCATGCAAATTTTCCGACCCCCAAAATGAGAGGGGTGTAAATTTTGCATGGTCATAACTTTTTTGTAACTTACAATATTTTTCTACAAAAATTAAAATCTGTCGATAAATTTAAATTTAGTTTTAGATGTTAAAGTTAAAAATTTTGCTACATATTTCCCTCACGTTTGGGCAGGGAAGGGGGGAAGCAAACGCTTTAGGGCTTTTTGTTCCCAGGCCTCCGCCATCCAAGTTTTTTGCATGGCCAACTCATTTGGCATATTAACAAACTTAAGTTTGCACGATGTGTAAAAGTGTTCTATGTGGAACATCGAAAAATTCTGAGGGGGCCCATGCACATATGCCACCCCTTATATACAGGCCCTGAGTAAGACTTGAGGGCCGTGGTTAATGGGAAGGAGTCACCCCCAAAAATAACATGTCACTGGCGTCTCAAAATCTTCCAAATTTGACCGCTAGGTTTTGCTAAAATAAAAAGCTTCTTAAATTAGCAAAAGGGTACAAAATTTGCTGTTGCCCCCTCCCACTGGGTTTTACCCTTTGTTTTCAATATTATCTCACGTAAGACTCGTTTTTTACTTACTAAAGAGGGGTGCCTGAAAAAAACATCCACCTTAGATATAGTTTATTTACATTTGATTCGTTATTAAAACAAAAAAAAGGTTTACATGGATTTCACCGGGAGTCTAACCTGGATCTCCGGTGACTATTTCCGCCGCAATATATTGCGGCGGAAATAGTCGCCGGTAAGTGTGTATTTGGGCGAGAGGTTTTTTTTTTTTTTTTTTTTTTTGCCATATAAATTTATTAAAGTCGTAAAGTATAATATAAATACAAATAGCAGGGGCAAGAAGAAGGCATAATTGGTCTTATCACCAAGCCCCTTAGACTATACCGTAAATATAAGACAACAAAAATTAAAAAACGTCACACTATATAATATAAAACGTTTTTCTAAAGATTTAATAAAATAAAAATCATCGGTCCTAAAGTCCTACTTTAACTTTTTGTTTTTGTGTTGGTTAAGAAAAATTTAAAAAAAAAAGAAAAAAAGGAATTTGTACAAAGAAACTATATTACTAAAAAGCAAGCAAGCAAATACGCCTAATCCTGAAGCTTTCCTTTAACACCAGTATATACGTTTAAATATGTGAATAATTCTTAAAAGGTTACCTCTCGCCCAAATACACACTTACCTTTGCCGTGTTTTAAATTTATTTAAATTATTATTTGCATATATGCTTAAAGACGTTTTTAAAATGCGCAAACAAAGAGCTTTGGGGTCGTATAAAGTACCCTCTAAGGTACCCTCCGTCTTTTTTTTTAAAATAAACTTTTTTATTGAGAAAAAAAAATAAAGGAGGGATGGGGGGATGGATATTTGAGGGGGGGGGGGGTATTTGAGAAACGTACGTACTTTTTATTACATGCAGAAATAAGATGGTTGTCGAGAGGTCAAAATTTAAGAAGATTATTATTATTAAAGGACGAAATCGAAATATTTTTAATCGAATGAAAATTTCAACCTGCTGCTTTTTTTCAAAATAACTTATGGCTATCCAAGCTGTGCTTTTTGTCAGATATATTTGAGAAATTTAACAATCTCAACTTGTCTCTTCAAGGAAAAAATTGCGATATATTTGCTTCAAATTGAAATTTTGATAAAATTGAAAGTTTTATTAAAAAGATCAAAATTTGGAAAACTAGGGTAGAAAAGAATTCGTTCGAAATATTTTCCAGGGTTGACAATTTTATAATCGAGAAAAATCATTGTAAAACTTTTATCGCAAAAATTATAGTTGATCACTTAAAAGCACTGGAAACACAGTTCCGTGTATACTTTGTATTAAATACTGATTTCAAAAAGATAGCTTGGATTCAAAAGTTGTTTTGGATTGACCTGAGTGAGATTGATCGACTGCTACTTAAAGCTCAAGAGGAATTTGCTGAGCTTTCGAGTGACTCAAACTTAAAGCTACATTTTACAAAAAAACCCTTGGCTGAATTCTGGGTCGGAACTAGACCTGAATTTCTTACAATCGCTGATATTTATTTTAATTATTCACCTCCTCAAGACCACTACAGTCGAATAGGCTGCTTTTTGTGGTTACAACCCTGTCTCAACTCTATAACTCCGAAACACGAACCTCGACGTACAAGGCCGCTACGCGGAAAAACAAGTTGAGCGCGGTACTACCAAGGACGTGGTGGGGATTGAACTTGGATATGGCGTTGAACGTTCTTCTGCATTCAACACCACATATTTATATGAAGTTACTTTCTCAGCTTTAACACATATTAAATCCTAACATCGTTCATCACTTAAAAATGTTGAACAGGTCTTACTTCTAGCAGTGTCAAACATTCCACCAAGATTTAATTTGTTATGAAATAAAAAACAGGCACATCCATCTCATTAAATTTTTTCTTTAAATTTTAATTTAATACTTACCACTTAACGACTGTATTTGAATATATTTGAGCGAACAGACGGGCAGAATTCCCTTTTATTTGTGTTATTGCAAAAAGTGCAATTTTTATGAAAAATAAGTAATAATTTAATTAAAAATGCAATTGTTAAAAATACAATTTTACAACTTTTTGTGCAATTTTAAATTTTTGTATGTTTCTAAACAAATTCTAAAACTATATATTTCATATGTATATTACTTATACACACGTATTGCTATATGTATATTGTTAGCAAATAAACAAATCATCAAAAAATATTTACTCATCTTTTTTTTATATATATATGAGTAATATATATATTTCATATGTATATTACTTATACACACGTATATGCTATATGTATATTGTTAGCAAATAAATAAATCATCAAAAAATATTTACTCATCTTTTTTATATATATATATATGAGGTTGCCAGGAAACTCACAATCATAAACGGGGTCGTGAGCGAAAAAAGTTTAGAAGCCCTGTTTTAATTAAAATAATTGAAATTTGATAAAATTAATTTTGCACAAAAAATTGTTTGTATAATGTTGAATTGACATGATGATAATATATAAAAAAATCAACAATAAAAAAATTTTTTCGTTTGCTAAAATCTTTTTGCTTTTTTTAAACTTTCCTATAAACTTAAAGTGGAGATAATAGATTAAATTATGACATTGGACTCTTTGTAAAATGTGCAACGAAATTTCCTGTTGACCTTACGTATTGTTTGCTGACTGATCTTTACCAGCCTTATCCGATTAAAAATATGATATTTTTAAATACCTAGTACACTCTATGGTTATTATATTCACCTAGACAAAAATATGTTTTGGGTATTTTGCGCCTAATTTCTACAACAAGTTTAAAGGAATTTAAGGTGTCTTCATTACCAATCTTTCCACAATGTATAAAAATTTTACTGAATGTGCCAAAAATGATACCAGCTCAGCATGGCATTGCGGGGCTCAATGAGATGCCGAACACTTGGCATCAACAGTAAGAGATCTAATTAAAAATATTCTTTGTCAGATAGATAGTATACTGAAACGAACTTTAAAATTTATTAAAAACAACTTGTTCACTACGCTTTACATAAACTTAATCTCGTAGGTATTGATCTAAAAGATGTTGGGGTGGTACAAGATACTATTGGCACTATTAAAGCAGTTATTGCATTTTTTCGTAAAAGCCCAAAACAGAAATCTTCTGTCACAGATATTCTTCTTCTATGAGAGACAAGATGGACAAGCAAGTATAAAAGTGTTTGAGTTTTTTGTAGTAAACTTGAAACAAATTTTTTCTTCTGGAGGAACTTTCATTGCATACATATGAAATTACACGACAAATGCACATCAGCTTTTATGTTTATCAAAGTCCAGCACATATTATTTCGCAATACTCTACATTACACTACAGCCATACTTAAACAAGTTAGTCAGGCTCTTCAAGCTGATTAAACTGATCTACCAGAATTCCAACTGCAAGTTCAAAAACTACTCAGTTTAGTAAAACTTCAAAGAAGTAACGTATAAGTCAACTTATTACCTTTTACAAAATTTTATCCAAGTAGTAGGTATGCCTTACTAGTGTTAACTTTAGCAGCAGCAACATGCACTTTCTTATACGCGAAAACGTTGTTTAACAATAACTTTATGTCCTACAATTACTTTGAAAGTTGTTCAATAGAAACAGCAGAAAGATCTCTGCGAAACAAAAGTTTTTTAGATGATTTTACTTTTTACATTTACTTTTTAATCTCTGTTTAAATAAAATGATGTCTTACATTGCCGTTTACATATTATTTTATTTACTTTAAGGTATAGAAAAGTACTGGCTTTTCGATACTTATTTACCAATACTAAATTAAGATGCAAACTTAAAGTAACACACCAGTTATAAAGTTTGTGAACAAATATAAACATTAGAAGATTTAAGAGACAGTTGCTTGCTACATATACTACTATCGACAGCACGATTTATCGTATTCAACCACTTTCATCGAAGTAATTCATCTCTTAGAAAACTAAAGTTCTTGATTTTTTTTAAGGTTGTTAGAGCAACCTACTTCTCAAAAATTTCTTGGTATCTTTTTAAAAAATTAACTCATCAAACTGCTACAAATTTTTTAGTTTGATTTCCCCCAATTCAAGATGGTTAATTTTAAAATACGGATGTCACGCCGACCGGATGGATTATTTTTATTTTCAATATTTTCCTTTGAGAAGTTTTTTGTTTTATTTGTTTTATTTAATTTGCAAACATTCTCGCTCAACATCAACTTTTTAAAAAGGTCCTCTATATCTAAATTTTTTTTTCCCTTTCGGGGTTATCGGCACAGTTTATGGATGGGCATATTTCATTCATTTAATTTTCAATCAAACATTGAGCAAAATACGATATACCTACTGCATTTTAAAGATAGTTTAAACATTTTGAAAGTGAAAAAAAATAAGATAAAAAAGAATTAATAAAATGTAAACAACATTTTTAAGAAAACGGAATGGTAATGCACAGATTTTAAAGATCTAAAATCTATTCACTATATACAGCCCCAGGGATTAGATAAATAGGGTTGGCAAAAAATTGCCAACCTTAATCTTTTCACTATATGCTGCCCTCGGAATTTTAAAAAAACGGTTGGCGAAAAATTGCTTAATTTAAACTATTTTTGAACGACATCAGACCAGCATAACACTATTTTTATTTATTAAGTAATACAATTGTAATAGAATTTTTATTTATTGAAAGTAAAAAATTCCTCACAAAAGTACTAAATTTTAACTTTGATGAAGAATTAAAAAATTGTTCCAATATCTACCTTTTCCATATTTTTATACATTTTAGTCTATAGTGTCTACTAATTACCCTGAGAAGTGTGGCTGCCATCATCCACAATCTTGAGCACTAAATAATTTTGAAAAATTGATGCTTTTTTAAACAAATAAAAAACTTTTTCGAATAAATACAAATTTTTTTCATTCATTACTAAAAGTTAGGGTTTCTGAAAAACAGTGGTTTCCAAAAAACAGCTGTTTGCTGTTCCTAATTTTTCAAAAAACAGCTGTTAACGGCTGTTTTACTGTTTTTTTAAAAAATACAAAGAAAATAGTAAATTTATGTACTTTTTATTTAAATACTATATTGTATGACTTTTCTTACATGATTTGTTATAAAAATATTTAAGGAACACAAGTGCATTTAGTGATTTGTCCGATAATTGTGATCGAATTTTTGTACAGTAATTTGCGCATACTGAAAAAATACGCTCAACGTCAGTCGATGTTGGTTTAATTGAAAGTAATGCATTGTAAAGCATTTGTAGATGCTCTGTTCGTTTGCCTGTATTTTTGAAAAGGACAAATTCACTTTTTAACCATTTGAATTTATCTTGCCCCAATATTTTTGATGACTTTTCTTTTTGAAGAAGCATGTTAAGTTCATCTTGAAGCGATAAACTTTCTTGCTCGGCATCGTTAGACTCTGTGACTGTCATTTCATCATCATTTTCCTCGTTATTGATTCCAAAGAGGCGAGATGCAAGTTTTCCAGCAAAAATCAAAGTGTTTTTTGACGGTGTCGTGGAAGGATCGTTCAAGCTTCGCAAGAGATTCATTATATTGCTTGTCCAGCGCTCATCAATTCGGCGTTTTAAGTTCTCGTACAATGTTTTACTTATTTCGTTGTTCATCATTGAAAGCTTTTTTAACATAAATTCGATGATTGTATCAGCAGTCTCTAATGTTGCCTCTTCTCGACTTAAATTCTCCACTGCAAGTTTTACAGGATCTAAAGCTCTGAGCAAATTTTTAAGCGCACCAAAATCTAAGGAATCGATTAGATGAAGTGAGTTAAAGTCAAATAATGTTGCTCGAATAGAATTTTCTGTTTGTATAAGTGACTCAAGCATTGTTGGAATTGAGTTCCATTTAGTTTTAACGTCGAGATGAAGTTCTTTCTCATGCCCTAACTCATTTTTGACGTGAATTTGAAACGCATGGTTTTTGACAGATGATTTTTTTATAAATTTAACAAGTTCTCGTGATTTCTTAAGAAGGTCCTTGTAATCAGTTTCGACATCATAAAAATTTTCCTCGAGGAGTTGAAGGTCACCATTCTCGTCAAATTCATCTGTTTCTGATACATCATCGCTATCAATGTATTCCAAATCATCGACTAGATTATTTTTCTTATAGAGTGTATCGCAAACGGCAAGATGAATTCCGTGATTTAGACAAAATTACCCCTCTATCTCAGCATGACGAATAAATTTTTTGTTTACAGAGGCACCATCCAAAGTAGCAGCAACAATATCGGTTTTCATTGATAAACCAAAACTTAAAAAATGCTTTTTCATAATTTCTATCATATCCATAGCTGAGCATGAGCCTAATATGCGAACAAGTCCTGTCTTAAAAGTCAACTTATTAACATTATTGTGAAGATTCACTCCGAAGTATCGCCGTCCTCGTATGCTTGTCCACTCGTCAACCGAGAAGCTAAACTTTGCATTCTTCTGCAGCAATTCTTTGATATTGCCGATCATTTTTTGTTTCTTATTATCATAATCATCGTGAATTAATTTCATGACGTCGCTCTCGTTTCTTGGCAATTTAAAATCGTTTCGTGATATGGATAAACGGATATATTTGCTGTTTGTGATGGCATATATTGAAATATTGTCAGTGGCCAAGTCACTTACTATCTCCTTAAGTGTCATTTTTTTAGAAAAAATATCAGGGATCATCATTGTTCTCTTTTCAGTTACAGCTTGTTGACTGGATTCAGCTGTATCAGGTGGTTTATCAAACGTAATACCATGTGAAATCAAGTGCCTCTTTAATGTAGTCGTTTAATTACCAGAACACTTAATAACTTTGTTGCAACGTTTGCATTGACCTTCGAGATCTTTTGTTTTTGCATTCTTGTGTTTAATTGCAAAATCCCAAACAGAAGACATAGCTGAAATCTAAATAAGAATTAAATAGTGCAAGATATTTAAACTTAATTCGTAATATAGCTTACTTTTTGTTAAATAATTATTTGTTATAATAAGTTATTATTTTAACTTAAATTGTGACAAAATCACTTTCTTCAAAGCGAAGGGAAAAGCCCCGCGATTTTTTTTAAAAAAAAGTAGTTACTTGTATGGAAATTTTTTTTTTCAAATCACTTTAACTTTAGAAAAGTAAAATGTAATCGCGGTAACATATCAAAATTTAAAAAAAAACCAGTAAAAAACAGTTACAAAAAAACAGCTGTTTGCTGTTCTTAGTTTTTGGCGAAAAACAGCTGTTTTACTGTTACTGTTAAACAGCTGACAGAAACCCTACTAAAAGTAAAAAAAAAAACTACTTTAAGGTTTGAAAGACAATAATAAAAGTTAATATTTTTTCGTGTTGTTCTTGAAAGGAAAAAAGTGATTTTTTATTTTAATTTCAACTGTTTATTGTTTTAAAAAACATAATTAATTTAAGAAAAAATAATTTCAAAGTGCACTTTTGATGTTCCATTTATCGACCAAAAACCACATCAATTTCTAAATGTTGTTAAAAAGTTCTTTTTACTTTGTAAGTTTATTGTTGTGAACTAAGATAATGGAGATAATGAGATAAAGATAATGGAGGAAATCAATTAAGACAAACTGTGCAACGTTTTCAGGTTTCGAAAAATACTTTTGATAGTGTAAATAGTGGGTTTAAATATATTATATCTAGGATTCAAGTCAGAGAAGACAAATAAAATTATTAAGAAAGAGATTAAAATTAACTTTTGCAAAGAGTCATGTTTTAATCACTTTCTATGTTACACAATGGCATGCATCATATCAAAAAAAAGAGACATTTTTGATGAATTAATACTAATTAGTAGTTGAGGTATGGAACGAAACATTAGGTCACTCAAAATACCATCAACGTTTTAATAATTCCAATCAAAATAACCTTCAAGATTCGGATCTTTTAGTCACCGCAACATCACCTCTTCGACGTACAATCAGATTCAAACAAAATTTTATGGAAAACATAATGTCTCAGAGTATTGGATTCTGTGGACCAATTATGCTGGAGTATATAAAGAAAAATAAAGAATTGGTGTTAAAAACTAAAGAGGAAATTGAAAAACAAATTCTAACTTATATTCTATTAAAGTTTACCTTTCAGGACATAAGTATGTTTTTACCATTTATAGTTTTGTCCTTTCAATGATTGATGGAAAAATCTTAGTTTACACCACTGACACTTCATCGACACAACGTTGTCCGATTTGTCACGCTACACCTTACATGGTGAGCGATCTAAAAATTTTTAAGGAAGGGTTTGTTACAGATGGGCAGGCATTGTGCTATGGCATTTCACCACTACATGCTTGGATTAGGTTTTTTGATTTTATTTTACATATTTCATATAGAGTTGAAAAAAAAAACTTGGAAAGTAAGAAAGGTTTTAAAAGATCAATATTTATTGAGAAAAAAAAATTTATGATAGGATGTTTGAAGAACTTGATTTGAGAGTTGATGAACCAAGAGCTTAGGGATCAGGAACTAGTAGTAACGGAGTTTATGCCTACAGGCCTTTTCTGACCCTCTATTACTCAGCAAAATTTTAGAAATTGATGAAGAAATTATTATAAGGTTACATAACATTCTAATTGCAATCAATTGCAAAGACCCAATTGATCCGGAAAAAATTGATAAATACTGCAATGATACATAAAGAAGTTGTTAGAGACATAAGATTGGTTCAAGGTCCCAGATTCCGTTCACAAAATATTAGCATATGTTGGGGAAATTACTAAACTCACCAGTTTCACTTGGTTTAATGAGAGAGGAAGCAGTTGAATCTTGACACAGAATTTAAAAATTTGATCGTAGACATCATACAAGGGAAAAAAGTAGAGAAAAAAACTTATTTGACATTTTCATTTGAGATATACATACTTCTGATCCTTTAACAAGTTCAATCTCGTTAACTAAAAAATTGAAAAGTAAAAAAATATTGCGCCTACAGGAAAAAGTTAAAAGTTTGTTAGCAGTTTATAGCGATTATAGATAAAGTTCAACTGATATGGAATTAGATGAAATTAATGACTTAGACAAATTATATTTAAATGTTAACAACGTTTACGAAAATCTAGAATTAGATATAGATGTAGAAAAATAAAGTTTCGAAACTGTATAACCTGTATAATGTATAACTTTATATTTGTTTGCCTAATATATAAATTTATTAAATATATAAAAAAATATTAAATAAAATATTTAATAAATTGCTGTGGTTCGGTTTAAATCATTTGAGTTTGGAAAAAAGAATATCGCAAAAATTTATTTTTTAGTTTTTTTTATTAGTAGTTTTATTATTAATTATTATTAGTTGAGAATTAAAATGGCAGACTTTAATTCTCATTTAATAACCTGTTAAAGTTCGAAAGACATAGAACTGTAGTAACTATAATAAAGTTTTCCCCCTCCCCATACTGAGGGGGTTGTAAACTTTACATGATCATAACTTTCAGAGAGTAAATTATTTGATGAAAGTTAAACATGTCAATGAATTTAAATTTAGTAAAAGGTAGAATGAAGTAGCTTTGTTTCCATTTTTTTAAAAAAATTTTTATTTTGTAGCCCCAAGAAGTCAATACGGTCTTATCACAGAGCACCGCGGATGAACATCTAATAGCAAGGTCACGCCTCCTTCCTAACCGATGTCGCTAAACTTGCCGAGAGATAGGGTTTGAACCATGGATCCTATTTTCTGAGGCAAGTGTGCTACCACTGCGTCATGGCTGCTCATAAGTTGATGTTCATGATGAAGCTCATAAGTTCTTCTTGATAAGTAGTTAAAGTATAGTATTAGTATTTTTCCGACGGCCCGATATTAACCTACTGACGACCCTCTGTTTCTAGATTCTTTATTTTCTTGATAGACAGTTAAGCACAAAATTTATTCAATTTATTTAGTTTTTTATTACTAATTTACACATATATAAGACATAATACACGGTCGTCAAGATATAAGTAAAAAGCGCTGTTTAGGTACGCATGCGTAAGAAAATAAAAAACTTTTGAACTCTTAAAATAGCTACGGTTCTTTGCAACCCACAGTGGTTTGAAATAATCAAAAAGTGGCATTAATTCCAGATTTGCGAAAATCCAATATAAAAAGTTCTGATTTTGCTAGATTGTTGCAAATTAGTCATATTTTCATGTTCTGAAATTTTTTTTCTCTTTAGACCACTTGGCGTTTCCCCGCAGATGCTCAAAGTTGTCATTTTTAAAAGAACAATTATTTAGTTGAAAAGCAATAATTTTGAATTTTTATTTTATTTCTTTAACCACACCTGTGAACTTCCATATATTATATATCATTCGGAAGAATATTAAACAAGCTTTCAGAGATCAATGTAAAATATTTTATAAAGTTACATTTCATGCCGTAAAAATACAGAGAAAGATAACTTTTTAAAGTAGGAAATGATAGCATGCTTGAATGCGATTTTTATTATGTTCTGCATGTTTCTGTAAAAATCTGAATACGTATAGATAAACTTCGATCCTTCTTCTTTTAATCTAATATAGGTTTTGATGCCGCCCGGACCCGCCCAAGAACAACTATTTTCAATTTAAAAATGTTTCTACTTGATATTGCTTTGTTTTTTTTTACAGAAAACATGACAGTCATTTTCAACCAAATTGCATAATATTGTCATATAAAGATATATCTGTGGTAACTTTAAGACTTACTATTAATATAAAGTTAAAATACTTCCTTTGAATTAACATAAACACAAAATCTTCTGGAAGTTGAAAGAATTTACAAAAAATCTTTTTGTTGATTTAAAATTGTGTAAATAAATAATAAAGTACAAATCGTCTTAAATAAAGTTTAAGAATAAAGATTTTTTTTTGTGACTGGTGATGTTATTAAAATGTCGGAATGTTTAAAATTTTTAGAGAAGAAGAATGTTGTGAAAATTGAAGCTGAAAAAGGAGAAAAAAGAAGTAGAACATAATTATAAACATTACAAACCACGTACAAACAAAAAATAAAGGATGTTCAATACTCCGAGTATAAATT
Source organism: Hydra vulgaris (assembly GCF_038396675.1). Lineage (NCBI taxonomy): Eukaryota > Metazoa > Cnidaria > Hydrozoa > Anthoathecata > Hydridae > Hydra > Hydra vulgaris. The sequence continues at coordinate 7,130,934 of NC_088934.1, forward strand.
TCATAGAAAGTCAATTTCCTGCTTAGAACATGTATTTAATTTTGAATTTAAAGAACTTATCAAACGTTGTAGAAACGCCAGAATTAAAGAAAGGGCGGTAGACATTGACTTTTAAAGACAGAGGAAAACAAGCTAAGATCAAAAGTAAAGAGAGAGGTGCAGATATTTATCTGCTTTACAACAATATTCTGGGGGAAAAAAAAAAGTGTAGAACAAATAATATTGACATCTCTGATAAAGAGGCAAATGTGCCATTACAAAATTTTCTAATACATACTGTTCAACAAATAATAAAATCACTAAAAGCGCAAATTATATCTAAAATTACTAATAAAGAAAAGGACTCAATTGAGTTGATTTTTGTTATAAATTAGGGATTTAATGGAGCCAGTAATTTTTCCCAATTCAATCAAAAGTTCGATGAGTAATTTGAAAGTTCAAAAGACAATTTGCTTTTTTCTGTTACAATTGTACCCTTAAGACTTCAAGCATATGACTGGGATGTGTTTTGGGGAAACCCAACTCCTAATTCTGTTAGATTTTGCAGACCAACGATCTAAAAGTATGCCAAAGAAAGTAAAGAACTTATTCTCGAAACAAAACTTTTTGTTGAATGACAAGTAAATGAACTTTCTGATATTATAATATGACAACCAAATGGAAAAAAATGTTCCTAATATCAAAAGCTCTTTATTTTTAACAGCCATTGATGGAAAAGTTTTTGCGGAAATTACTGAAACACCGTCTTATCAAGTGTGTCCGCTTTGTAAAGCAACACCTACTGGAACGAGTCACATTGAAAATACACAAACAAATTATTTAAGACTGAGAAAGCATTTTCACTCTTTGAGATAAGTCCACTTCATTGGTGGATCCGTTTCATGGAAAATCTCCTTTTTTTGTCGTATAAATTGGATATTAAGCAATGGCAGGCAAAAGGAAAAATAAATGAAGGTTATGTAAAAGCTCGAAAAAATCTTATACAAAAAAGATTTTGGGAAAAATTAAATTTACACGTAGACGAAACCCATCCAGGTGGCACTGGTTCATCTAATAATGGCAATACTGCAGGGCAAACTTTTTCTGATTCAATATTCTTATCAGAAATTTTGGATATAGATATAAATCTTTTTGTCCATTTAAGAACAATGTTAATATGTTTGTCTTGTCAAGTTCCAATTAATCCGATCAAATTTGAAAATTGTTTTAATTATCAAATATTCATGGTATAAAATTCTTACTTGTATTTATTAAGTTTAAGCTTATAGTCCATGATTCATACGATCGTACGATCATAATGTCCGTGGTCATACGATCTTTTCTGTTACTTAATTAAGTTTGAGCTTCATGACTCATGGAGCTTAAACTTAATTAATTTGAGGTTGAATTAATTTTGCCAGATGGAACTTTTGGCGAAAATGCTGGAAAAGTCTTTACAAATGTAACAGAAAAGATCGTATGGATCATGCAAAGAAAATCATCAAGAATTAACAACTTAACTGATGTTTTTTTCGAAGTTTAGAAAAATCAAATCCTTATATTTCCAGTATTATTTTGAAGTCTGTATGTAAATCAGTACTAGCACAAGATGTGTTGCATATTTTACTGGTTAAATTTCCACAAAAAGTAAGGATGTTAATGAAGAAATAGCGAATAAATACTCAGCTAATACTATGAAATTTACTTTTAATTAAAATAATTCCAAACTATTATTATTAAACGACATGAGGGCATCTATTTTGCATGCTTTTTCTTATTTCTTACTCTTAATCCTATTTTTTTAGTTTTATTTTTATTCTAATAACTTTATTTTATATATGTTAAGACATATTAAAAGATAAAATTGCAGCGTGATTTTAAGCACTGACTAAAAATGATGCTAACTTTCTCTGCATTTTTACGGCATGTAATGTAAAATATTTTAAAAAATTACAAACGTAATTTTATAAAAATTTTTACATTAATCTCTAAAAGCCTGTTTAATATTCTCCTGATTGATATATAATATATGGAAGTTCACAGGTGTGGTTAAAGAAATAAAATAAGAAATTCGAAACTATTGCTTTTCAACTAAATAATTGTTCTTTTAAAAATGACAACTTTGAGCATCTGCGGCGAAGCGCCAAGTGATCTATTAAGAAAAAAAATTTCAAAACATGAAAATATGACTAATATGCAACAATCTTGCATAATCAGAACTTCTTATATCGGATTTTCACAAATGTGAAATTAATGCCACTTTTCGATTATTTCAAACCGCTAGGAAACCCTTCATTTGTAAGTCGATTTCCGAAAACTTAATGCTGTAGCCTTATTTTTAACGTAGATCAATATATTAAATACAAAAATTTCACGAAAGTATAAATAAAAAAAAGTAAAAAAGATCTTAGCGTGCTTAAACTTTATTTCTGTTTCACGGAAAAAGTCTTTTAAAATAACTCTTTTAACATCAAGAATTATTTTTTCATTATTATTTTTTATTTATTTATTACTACTTTTTATTATTTATTATACCAATTTATTTTTTATTATTTATTATATTATATTATTATACCAAGTTAATAAAAAATAATTTACACTGTGTACATAAAGATATCTTAAAAACAATATTCATATATACTTTTTCAATATAAACCATTTTTGTATCGGTTCTGTAACTTTTAATTTGAATAAATATTCTTATTTTCAATTCCCTATAGAATTTCTATAGGGAATTAAATTTCTATTAGAAATTAAAAAAAAAAAAACTTTGCTCATATAAAGAGCTATTTTCTGATGAATAGACATTAAGGCGATTTCATATAATTTATTCTTACATTCGAACTATGTAATAGAAACCTACATTCGAACTACAGGGTGATTTAATCAAAAGTATAAACTTTAAATTAACATAATTAATTTTTTGATTTGAACAATACTTGATTTGCCACCAAAACCGAGGAATGAGCGAGACATTCGAATTAATGCCAGAAATAAGCTGAAAGTACTCTTCTTCGAAGATCCTACATTGTCGATCAGAAAAGCCTCAGTTGATGTTGAAATTTCATACAGCCTTTGCCGTGATATTCTTCTCAAAGATTTACAACTCAAACCGTATAAATACCAGAGTGCTCATCAACTATTGCCACTTGATTATGAAAAAAGGGTCATTTTTGCTCAATGGTGGCTGGACTTGGAAAAGGATGTTCACAAATGGTTGATCACTACAAATGAAGCCTATTTTTACCTTACTGAGTCGATCAACAAGCAAAATAACAGAATGTGGCTGAATGAGAGACCTGAAGATTGGATAGAGAAACCGTTGCACGATGCGAAAGTTTTGGTTTGGTGTGCCATTTCCTGCCGAAAAATCTACGGACCCTACTTTTTCGAAGGAACGGTAAATCAGCACAATTACCTGGATATGCTTAAAAATTTTTTTGGGCCTAAGCACTATAGAGTTGAGAGTCACAAAAAACACTACTTTCAACAAGATGGGGCTACTCCGCATACGGCTAATATGGTTCAAGAGTGGTTACAAAGTAAATTTGGTGAGAAATTCAATACCAAGCAACAATGGCCTCCACGATCACCAGACCTCAATCCATGTGATTATTTCCTATGGGGTTATCTTAAGTCTAAAGTCTATAAGCCATTACCGAAGACTTTGGATGATTTAAAAGAGAACATCACGAGTGAAATCCAAAAAATAAACACTTCGGCTTTGGAATCAACGTTTTTGAATTTTACAAAAAGATGTCATTTATTAATTGAAAAAAATGGAGGTCATATTGATAAAAAATAAAAAATAAATTCTTATCACTCAATTTCCTTTTAGTTTATTTTTAAAATGGTGTATCGGACTTAATAATCCGATTTGAACTACAATTTTTATTCAATTTTAAAGTTTATACTTTTGATTAAATCACCCTGTATGTAATAGAAATTCGAACTCGTACGAATGTAGGTTTTTATTCTTTCTTTTGCACTCGCACGTTGTAATTGGTATTATAAAAAATGCACAAAAGACTATAGATTGTAGGAAAACCTCTCATATCCATGAAAATAATAAGATAAAGTTCCACATATTTGATTATTGATAAAATGTAAAAAAGATTTAATACTACAATTTTAATATTAACTAGTCAATCAGTATTTCAGTATGTCTTAATATTTTTAGTATGCCTGTTTCAGTATAGAATATGTATGTTAACAGAGAGTTTTTCTTCATTTTTAAGTCTGACTTAATGGAGAAGTATTTACTTTTAAAAATATCATACAAAAAAAACTATATAAATCTCTTTAACTTCCACAACACTAAATAAGTTTGCTTTAGGTGTTCTACGAAGTATATAGTAACCTTTAAGGGCTGTTAGTATTCTTAGAAACTAAATCACATGCCTTAACTTCTATTTTTTTTAAATATCAAAAAAAAACTCTTAGGTTGTAATGATATGTCTCTACTATATTAGAAATTATTTTCACAGATATTTTTTATCATCTCTATAACCTCGTAAAGACACATCATTAGAACCTAAAAGTTTAAACACATGATGCAAGTTATTTTTATCTATACGCTGCTTTCTAGAAATATCGAGTGAAAATTAATTTAAAAAATTGTTGTTTTTAGCTTTAGATAAGAACATATTATATTACAGTATATTATATATATATATATATATATATATATATATATATATATATATATAATTAAATATATTAAACATATATAAAATTAAATATATTAAATATATATAAAATTAAATATATTATATATATATATATATAATTAAACATATTATAACAGTTTATGGACTTGACGTGTAATCTGTCAGCAGTTTTCTCATGATCGTTGAAGTTCACAGTTTATCATTTTTAAAAGACAAGATGAATAAGTTCTACGAATGCGAGTCAAAGTGGGGATTCTTATTTGACCTGAAAAAACTATAAACAAAACTGAAAGAGGATTATAAAATGTTACAAGAACACCTTACTGTGAAAAACATTTCAGAAGCAGGTTGGGAAGGAGGTGCAAACTTCCTATTAAATGCTCTTTGGCGGTGTTTTGTGATGAGACTGTAAGGACTTCTTGGGGCACCTAAAAAAATAAAAAAAATATTTATATATATCTATAAATACTAGGGGTGTCCCAGAAAAGCTATCCTGCCGGATAGGAGTATTATTCGGTATCCGATACCTAGCCGGATAACAACTATATCCGGTTTTTTAAATACCGGATATTTAATGTTAATGTCGTTTGAAAATTGAAAGAAATATAGAAATGTTATATTTTTTAATAATCTAATGTTAATGTTTCTATTCAATATTGTTATTATTATTATTAAAATACTATTAAAGTTATATACGCCCAACAAATACATCAATTTATCACTCATTTTTATTTCTTTTACCTCCACGTTGAGGTAGCCTCGATCGCTTTTTCTCATAAATAATATAAACAATTTTCCGAAAATACAGAGGATGCAGGTGGTGCTAGTAACTTAAGTGCTAACTCTTGTAGCAGTGGAAACTTTTTCTTATGCTTCCAGCATAAAAAAAAGTTTTTTTCTATAACCGAGTGATTAAACATCAACTCCCTAAGCAGCTTTTACAAAGGAGACTTGATCATAGTTTAATACAGTTTGAACTACTCTTCATACAATTTACAATGAAATTTTTTTTTTATGGTCAGAAGTTAATTTCCACAACTCCACTGCATAATCACTGCGTGATTATGCAGTGGAGTTGTGGAAATTAACTTCTGACCATATTCATTACTTCCTCTGGTTATCTGCTCTCCGCATGAAATGCAAATTGCTGTGAAATCATAGCTGTTATAATTTTTGGAAAAACTTCCAAACAAAATATTTTGTCATAAAAAAATATATACTTTAGGATTTAAGTTGCATTATCCGGCCGGATAGTTTTTAAATATCCGGGTATTCGATATCCGGGACACCTCATATAAATACGGAAGAACTGTACAATAAACTCGGACACGTTAGTTTGATTCCAATTGTTTTCGAGAAATGGTGTGAGCCAGAGGCATAAGAAGGTCAAGAAAGTTGGGGGAGGGGTTGAAATTGAAATTAAGGGAGGGGGTGCTAAGACAGTCAGAATCAGAATTTGAATGGAAAAACCAAAAATATTACGTGGTGTGAGCTGAAGCAGAAGGCGGCTAACAAGACACTATTATCATTAGATGTACTCAATATAATTAAAAAAAAGGACAGAAAATTTTTTTTGACTGATCTGTGGATAGCACTACGCATATTGCTCGTAATTTTAGCAGAATTACCCGCAATATGCATTAAAAACTGACAGCTGAAACCTATTTTCAGCTCGTAGGGGCCAGCTGTGAATGTAGTTTCAACAAGTTAATGTTAAAATAAAACGTACCTACGTAATCGATGACGCAAAAAAGACTGACGTCGCTTGCAATTCTCTTCATTGAAAACGAGAAGACAAAAACTCAACCTTGGAAAAATTATTGAACAATTTTCCTTAAGAAAATCTCAAAGTATACCGTTATAATTTACCAATTTGTCTTTAATGAAACTAACATTTAGAATTACATTTTTTAACAATTTGATTCTCTTAACTTGTTACAATTCTTGAATCGAGTGTTGATTTATTTATCCTTATGGTCGATTGGTAGGTAGCGTAAGTATTAAAGTATGAGTGACAGCAAAAAAGGCTTATATATGCGCTCATTACTGGAAGGAAGGGGACGTCGCAACTACATTTGCCCCGGGCACCGCCAACCCTAGAAAGGCTTTTTTTAAATCAATATTTTCTTCTATTTTAATTAAGATTGTGTATGATGACATCAACCATTATATCTTACAATATGTTAACAAACTTGTAAAACTAATAGGTGCCGAAGTACTCGTTCCAACTTGAGATGATGGTCCAGCTATCAGAGAAAAATGTACTTATATTAAAATTCTTATTTGGAAATACATTACCAATATTTTTATTTAAATATTTTGATAAATTAAGGTTGTCACCTTCTGTTTACTCGTATAAAAACTAAAGTTGGCATTATTAGTTATAAAAATACTATATTAAAATCTAAAATAAATCAATACATAGAGGTTTATCGTCAAACTTTCTTTTCTTCTATTACAGTTTTGCATTATTTTCTTAAACTCTTGTTATGAAATATTAATTAGTATTATATAAACTTTATTTTAGATCAAGTTAAAGTAAATAACTATAATAAAATATTCAGCGTGTACACGAAAGCGTTGAAGAAGTGCCTTCAGTGTCAACTCGAAGGTGGTCCCAACAGCTTTGAGTATCTCAAACTTAGCTCCAGAGGATTTAAACTCTAAATCTTGTTCCCTGTAAGATGCAGGTGTTACAGGAACTGGTGCCAGCTGATTATCGGACACGATAAGCGTATGCTATTCATTTCCAAGAAATGGAAAAGCAAGAACCTGTTTTCATTAACAACCTTATAATGGGCAACGAGGTCCTATTCCACCTAAACGGTTATGATAGTAACAAAATATGCAATTTTGGGGTATAGAAAATTAAAGAATAGCCCACCAACGTTGTCTACATCCGTTAAAAGTAACGGTTTAGTGTGGTGTACAAATGGAAAAAGTTCTTGGGTCTTATCTCTATAAAGATGAAGCAGACAACACACTAACTGTTAATGATGAAAGGTGTCAAAAAATGCTAGAGACTTTTGTGCGTCCTGCGGTTGAGGACACATAGTATCCATATATTACGAACGACAATGGAACTCTTAAGGTAAATTTTTGGAAAATTTTTTTTTTACAAAAATCTGAAATCAACTGGCCGTTACGCTCACCAGACTTCTTTCTATGGATATTAAAAATATAGAGTATATCACAATAGACCTATAATTATTAAACAGTTGGAGGCTAACCTTCGTGAAGAAATTGAAAACATAAACCAAGAAACATCACGAGAGGTGATGTTTCGCTCCCTAGAAAGAGCGCGTCAGTGTGAATAGCAAAATGGTGAATTTTTAAAGGACGTTATTTTCAAAATCTAATAGTTAGATAACTTCAAAAAGTTTGCTTTCTATTTATAAAATAATAAATGTTAATTTACGTGGTGTTGTTTCGTTGTTGTAATTTCATTTTTAATTTATTAGAAATTTTTAATGAATCAACAATGCGCAAGAAACCTTTACCAACAATAAATAAAATATAAAAATTAATGTTAATAGCACCCATAAGTACATGATACAGGGTTCGCGGAACACATAAAAATTTGTGGTTTTACAAAATTGTTTCTATTATTACCTTTTAAATGCGTTTTTTTATACATAGTTATTTCAAAGATCGTTGGAACAAAATTGGAAAGCCATAGCCTGCAAAATTTATTGGATCATGTCATCATCGATGACATGCCCGTTATTTGATGGCTTGTCAAATAAACATATTATTAAATTAAAACTGATCAAAATTTGTTTCAGGTCCACAATGCACGATAATCTAATGCAAAACTTAATACTAGCAAAGATATGTTGGACATTATTATTATGGATTAGGTCGAGGTTGTCACGTGATTGTAATGTTATCACCCCATTCAAAATGGTCGAAGCCGTGAATTGTCCTGATAATGTAAACATTAAAAAAACCTTTAAAAAAATTGTTTAAACTATTTTTTTTCATTCGAATTTTAATAACAATGTAAACAAACCGACCCCCCCAAAATAAGGGGGATGTAAATTTTGCATGGTCATAACTTTTGTAATTTACAAAATTTTTCTACGAAATTTAAAATCTGTCGATAAATTTAAATTTAGTTATAGATAATTAAGTTGAAAATTTTACTACATATTGCCCTCATGCATGGGCAGGGGAAAGCGTTTTAGGGCTTTTGTTTCCTCTTCCAATTAGGGAGGATGGGTAGCCTAACCTAAGCACTGGGTTTTAGCCTTTTTTTTTTTGTTGATATTACTGATTTTGCGTTAGACTCGTTTTTTACGGACTTACTAAAGAGGGGTGCCTGAAAAAAACGTCCACCTTAAGTATAGTTTATTTTTATTTGATTCTTCATTAAAACAAAAACAAAAAAAAATACAATATGACTTAACCGGGAATCGAATTCCGATTTCTACCATCAATGTCCTTAGCATTAACTTCTCGGCCAAGCACACACATTAATAACGTGTAATTTAACTTTATTAAATTAATATTTGTATATATAGTTGAAGACGTTTTTAAATTGCGCAAACAAAGGGCTTTGGGGTCGTATAAAATATCTAAGGTACCTACTTTTTTTTTTTTCAATAAACTTTTTTAATAAAAAAAAAGTGGGGGGGGGGGGGGGGGTTTTAAAAAAGTACGTACATTTTAAGGGGGGTGAAAATTTAAAAATACGCATAGCAACAGGATGGAAGGGGGGGTTGGGGTCGAATTTCAAAATTTTTGGCGTACGTACTTTATGGACGACCCCTTAGTAAGTAACTCTTTTAGTAAATGTTTTAAGCATTGTTGAATGGATAATTTGTGATATCATTGTATGTTTATATCGTACGCACGTTTAAAAGCATGTTAAAAGTTAGCAATAATAAAAAATAAACTACATGAATTCCGTATAAAAGTCATCTATACTTTATTATAAACAGTTTGGCGATTAGTTTACGCAAAAAATTTAAATAGAACTCAATTTTAAAATTTGAAAAAAGTAAAGAAGTGACTAAGATGTAATATAAAGTAAAGAAGTAAATAAGATCTAATGTTTACATTACTTTACATTATGCTGTCGTTTGAATAATTTTAAACGCAATAGGTTTTTGGCATTTTTATTGTCAATTCCTAACAGCTTCTTGGTTCTTTTATATCCACTTCTTCGCGTGATACAATCTTTCTTAATGCTTTAATAACCACTTTTTTACGTAATACAATCTTTCTAGCTCTCGTACAGCTAACCTTACTACTTTCTCGCATAACCTAATTAAACTACAGGCTATTGCAAATCAATTTTTAATTCCAAAAAAAAACTATGCTGTAATAATGCATGATGTAAATATTAGTTAACATTTCTTCACTGGAATAAAAGGTATACCTTTTTTGGCACTTCTTTATAATGATTTTCTTATACCATTTTTAATTATCAAAAAATCTTTAAAGATTTTCTCTTATTTTTTTGCAATGTTATCATCTTATTCAACATGACTGCCGATGCGATTGTTTTCGTTTAACGTCAGAGCGACATAATTGATATAAGTTACAAACACCACAATCATAATAACAGATTGTATTTTGTATTTTATGACAGATGTATTTTATGACAGATGTATTTTATGACACATGTATTTTATGACATGTATTTTATGGCAAGTTTAAACTTTTACTTTGTTGAGCGAAACAAACAAATACGAACGTTTTAAACAATATTTTGTTCAGTCTCAAATATTTAAAGGTTTCAACTTTACTTCTATTTTTAACAGTGGAATTTATTTTGAGCAGGCTCTTCGAGTCTTTTTCTTGAACAGAAATTAAGAAACGGGTGACATTTATATAAAAACCTTTAGCAAATGATATTTTTGATTTAATGTGTCCAATATGATTTCACTATGATAAATTTTCATTAATTTGAACACCAAGTTAATGTTAATGAGCAACTCTGTAATTTTTAACATTGATTGACCTGTTTCATGAAATAAGATGTAGTTAGTTTTTTTACAGCTTAAGGATATAATTGGTTGATTGGTTATAAAATATATAATTTTATAATCAATAAAAGAAATGTTAATTACCCAAATCTTTGAGTAAGGTAAATTAAGCGCTTAAAAATAAACTTTTTGAGCTTTTCTGTCTTCCCAAATATCAATGACATCATCTTGGCTCATTTTTAAGCCAAGTCTTCTTTAATTGAATTAATCAAAAGATCAGTAACGCAATACTAACTCTTAGTCGAAAATTGTTTTTCGGGCAGTGTTGAAATGGTGAACTTCTATAGTGAGATCCTTTTGTTCACATCTTTATTTTAAAAAAGATCATGAATATCCAACCAGATAAATGAAAGCATATTGCAAACCATCCTGATCCTGCTGGATCAGGTTATCTAAACCAACATTAAAAACGTTCAATGCAAATTGTTTGGCTGTTGTAGAAATGGGTTGTTTTTGATGCCTCATTGTGGAAGCGCTTTAGTTTAAGCTTTCTTTTAGCCGCGAGTTCAGTTTTAAATCTTAGCGGTCCAGCTACAGCTACTGCCTCTTGGTAAACTTGCAACCAAAAGCCTCTTAATTAATATCTTCCAGCAACTGCCCAACTAAAGGAAGCTTGCCATCCATAGTAATGTCAGTAACAGCAGTAAGGGTTTTTTTACCAAGCTATATTTAGCAATAAAAATTCATAAGATGAACCATTTTTTTAGGTTCTTGCGCTTACTAGTCAGATCCAGGTTTTCCATTGCATGTTTAAGAGCTTTCAACATTTCTTTCAGCCTCTTAGCAAGTGGTTTGATTGCGTCGGTATAAAAACCTCCATCTTTGTCATAGAAAGTCTGTGCAGTGAAATTCGTAGAAAGTTTGAGTGAGAATTCTTTATTGGGCGGTACTCGCACTAAAAAGTGCGAAAAAAAATTCGTCATTTCCAAAGAATACTTTGATCTCTATTGCTGATTCAACTACGTGCACACCAGCCAAACTGAAAACGTACAGAGTTTCAAAACAGTTTTACCTTGCTAAGGCTTAAGCTCCCTTGTAAGCACCTGACATATTGGATCCATTATCGTATCCCTGGCCGAGACAAGTTTCAAATTTCTAAAATTAGCAAGGCTAATTTTAGAAATTTGACACTTGTCTTGGTTGTGGAGACCCATGAGCTCCATACCAGTAACAAAGTTTCAATTTTTCAACGCACGGAAGTAAGTGGACGTGTTTTTTTTACGGTTGAAAAAAGTTTAATCTTTAAATAAATTTTTATAACAACATATATTTATTTACAAAAAAAGAAAAAAAAAAAAAATAACAGCTGGAAAGTTTGATAAATATGGGAGTCACAATTGTTGAAATTCAAAACATGCTAAAAGAAATGTTTTTAGAATATAAAAAAGAAAATGCAGCAATGTTTTCAGAATATAAAATGAGATAGCGATTATATTGAAACAGCAAGAACAAATTGTTATCGACATTTTAAGTGCAAACACCAGATAGTCAATGAAAGACTAAAAAAAGTTAAACAAAAAGTTGATGATGACTTTAACGAAATAAAGTTATTAGTCAATGTAGAAGATGTTAAGTTGAGCTTGAATTTCCACGAGGAGCTGTTCGATAAAAAAATTGACAGTATCAACGAAGGAGAAAACAAAAAATTAAGAAAAGAAACATCATTATCAGGGAAAAACAAAAAATATCTGAAGATAGATCCATAAGAAAAATCTGAGAATTAATGGGTTGTTAGAAACTGAAAAAGAAAGCTGGAATGAAACAGAAGAAAAAATTCAATCGCTTTTTGCAAGTAAATAAGGTTTAACTGGAATAGATGTAAAAAGAAATGGACGCTCCAGAACAATTGCAATTGATTTGCTGAGGTATAAGGACAAGATAAAAATTCTGAAAGAATCATATGAGCTTAAAGGAACTAACGTGTATGTGAACGAAGACTTTTCCCGTGAAACTGTGGATATAAGAAAAAAGTTATTGGCGGAAGTAAAGAAAAGGCGATCCAATGATAAAAAATCTTAGGTATGATAAAATTATTACTTCAAAAAACCCTTTACTTAAATTTAGTAATAATAAATCAAATCAAAAGTAAAAAGTTGTATATGTTTTAAATGAATATTTAAAGGTATATATATATATATTTTTTAAATAGCGGAAAATAATATTTTGAACGTTTTTGATATATCTATTAGAGAAAACACGATACTTTTAAAAAATGACTTTGACCTGACGTGAATTATTTTAATAACTTTTCAATAGATACTGTTTATTTTAATATAAGTGATGCCTCAAGTTATTTAAACTCTTCATTATCCAATTTTTCATTATTAAATTTGAACATCAGGAGTATGAGTAAAAATTTTGAATCCCTAAAAATAACTTTAAAAAACTTAAACTACAATTTTAGTGTAACCTGCCTAACGGAATCTTGGTGTCAAAATGGCGATGAGTAAAATTCTAATTTTTTTCTACCAGGTTATAATTCAATACACTAACCCAGAAAAACGGTATTGGCGGGGGTGTATGTATTTTTATTCTTAATTCTTTTACTTTTAGAAAATTACTAAACCTCAGTGTCAAAGACGCTAATTGTGAGTCGTTAACAATTAATCGTAATTTTGAAGCATTTAAAAAACATTTAAAAATATATTGCCAAAAGTCATTAAAAAACATATTTAATTTAACATAGGTGGTTTTAACATAGATATTCAAAAAAAAAAAAATGATTCCAAGGCTAAACGGTTTGTAAATACTCTGCTTCAGAACAGTTAAATACCTGTAACTAACAAACCAACGGGCGTAGCACGCAATACTTCCTCAATTATTGATAACATTATCACTAATATTGCCATGACTTGCCAAATCAAAAGTGGAATATTAAAAACTGATCTGCGATCATTTTCCAAATTTTCTTATAAATTACTCTTTAATTCTTAAATTTAAAAATTTATTTGCAACATATGTAAGACAAATAAACAATCAATCTATTATAAAACTTCGAGAATTATTAACAGAAATTGATTGGAATCTTTTAACTAAGTGCAATGATGCTAATGATGCATACAACTATTTTTACGGCTGTTTTCTAAAAAATACGAAAGAACCTTTCCAAAAATTAAAAAAAACAACTAATACCAAAAACTTTAATAATCCGTGGATGACAAATGGTCTTAGAAAATCATCCAGAAAAAAACAAAGGTTGTATGAAAACTTTAAAAAAAATAAAACTTATAGCAATGAAATTAAATACAAAAAGTATAACAATTGTTTTGAAAAAATAAAAAAGCAAATAAAAAAAAGTTATTATTCTAACCTCTTAGAACATTCAATTGGAAATAGTAAAAAGACATGGGAAGTAATTAAGAAATTACAAGGAAAAAACAATTACAAAAAAATACCACTATTCCAAATAGATTAAAGCTAAACTTGAACAAACAAATATTTGATAAGAAATAGCTGAAAACTTCAACAAATTTTTTATAAACATAGGAAAAAAAAAAGCAACAGATATAACTTCTGGAAATAAAACATTTCAATCCTATTTAAAAAAAACTCACTATGTAATGGATGAGTCGAAACTCATCCAATACATAGTGAGTTTTTTGTGAAAATAAACTTCAGGCATCCTTTAATCCGCTTAAAATAAATAAAAGTACCGGGTTTGATGATATTAATGTTAATGTTCTAAAAGCTATTTTTGGTGTTATTAAATTACCTCTTTTGTTTATCTTGAGTCTTTCAATAACAACTGGTATTTTTCCTTGACAATTAAAAATAGCAAAAGTAGTCCCTGTATACAAAAATGGCGACAATTCTATACCACCTAACTACAGACCTATATCTATCCTTTCTTGTTTTTCAAAGTTGCTTGAGCGTATTATGTATAACAGACTGTATAGTTATCTTGAAAAACATAATATCTTATTCAGCAAACAGTTTGGTTTCCGAAAAGGGCATTCAACACATCATGCAGTAACTGATTTAGTCAGTCAAATTCTGGATGAATTTGCTAAAAAAGTTATACTCTCGGCTTGTTTATTGACTTGTCAAAAGCTTTCGACACTGTTGATCATAAAATTCTCTTGTACAAACTAGAAACATATGGAGTAATATATAGCAAGTTAAAATGGTTGCAAAGTTACCGTAATAATAGAAAACAAGGAGTATCTTATGATTCAATGTGTACAAAGTTAGAAATGATAAGCTGTGGAGTTCCTCAAGGCTCTATTCTTAGACCCTTACTATTTCTGATTTACGTAAAGGATATCTACCTATCTTCAAACATGCTTAATTTTGTTCTTTTTGCTGATGACACTAATCTCTTTTATACCCATTCCAATATAATAACAATTTTCTTTACAGTAAATTGTGAGCTAGAAAACCTTAATGACTGGTTTAAATCAAACAAACTTTCTTTAAATATCAGTAAAACTAAGTACATTTTATTTCATCACCAATCTAAATTCGATAACTTGCCTCTACAACTTCCTCAGCTAATAATAAATAACAATATAGTAAACAGAGTTTCAGCACTTAAAGTCTTAGGATTAATATTTGATGAACATCTTAATTGGAAAAATCAAATTACGCCAATTGAAAATAAAATTTCTAAAACTATAGGCAGTATGCATAAAACAAAACACCTTCTAAGTAAAAAATATTTTATAGATTTATATTGCTCTTTTATCCATAGCTACATAAGCTATTGTAGTATTGCTTGGGCAAGTACGTCCCCTTCAGCATTGAAAAAAATCTATATTAAACAAAAACAAGCCTGTAGAATTATATGTAATGTGCATAAATAGGCCCACTTCAAGCCGTTACTCTGGGAAATTAAAGCTCTTAATGTCTATGAGTTAAACGTGTTCCAAAACTTGTTTTTCATGTTTAAATATCAAAACGACATGTTTCCAAAATCCTTTAATAAGTGATTTCTAAAAATTAATCATAAATACTTAACGAGGTGCTCAATCCATAATTTTAGTTTACCTAAGTCAACTCTTAAAACATCTGATTACTCAATTTCATATAGAGGACCTGTCTGTGGAACATAGTTCTTAATGAAAATAGGAAAAGTATGGCTTTAATAAGTTGTTTTAAGAATATAGTTTAACTGTATTTACCTGAACTAACAGATACAAACATATTTTTGTATTTTCAATTGAAAAAAAAAATCTTGTAATATTTCTTAATGTATGTATTTATTTAATTTTTGCAATTTATTGTATTCTTGTTGTAATTATTTATTAATTTGTTTTATATAACGAGTATTTGTAAATTTATGTAATATATTAATGAGAAATTTGTAAAAAGTATTTTGCGCTCACTATTGGGGCTTGATGACAAGACTTCTGTCTTCTACTTGCTCCTGCCGCAAAATTTTTATTTAAATTTTATTGATGAAAATTGTGAAACAAGAATGTTGTAAAATGTTTATAAATGACGAACAAATGTTTCTATATAAATTTTCTTTCCCATTCACGCGTGTTGTTTCACCTGCAAACATAGTTGTATATAATAATTATAACAAAATTATTACAATAATTATATAAATAATTAACCTAGAAAGTTAAATTCTTAGAAGCCAAGAAAAGGGTAACATCCAATATTACATAAATTATCCTCCATTTAGCTGCCTCTTAGTCTATACCAGTGGAGCTGGAAAGACGAGTGTATGCCTCATTCCAATCCATGTAGAACCTTTGGTGCAACGGACTGGATTGATGCTGCTTCACACAATCTATGAGTTTTTTTCCACTGATCTCTTGCTCCTCCTTTTCAACAAAAAAGAGAAAATTTTTCTTTTTTGAATACGTGCTTAAGACATAGCAAGGAAAGAGTAGAAAGCTTTGGTGGTCAAGCTTCAAATCAAAAAATTATTTTCTACTTTTTCTTTACGAGACAAAGGTTTATAAAACATATTCAAAGAAAAGATTCTCTTCATGGGGATAATCTCGTTGCTTCAAAGAATATGAAGACGAGCTTCCTTTAAAATAGTTACGATCTTTTTAACTCAAAATAACTGACCATAAAGAAGGGTCAGCATTAATTTTACGAAGTCAGGTTGAGCATCAATTTTCCCCTGTTGGATAAAGTTCCTCTTTCTGATTCTGATGAGTCACTTTAAAATTTATTTAACTCAAATTTTTGAGGCTCCAACTGATCCACTCTCCTTTGAATCGCACATATTGAGTAGGGCAGGTGATCGTAAAAAAGTAAGAGAGCTCATTGGTTCTTCTTAACCCTTATACACTGACTGAGAGTCATGGTCTTTATTATAAGAATCCTTAAGGAAAAAAGTTAGTTATAAAAATTAAGATTATAAAATTAGTTTGTTAGAAGACAACAAAATATGATAAAAAAAAAACAGTTAAACAACTTACTAAAGGACTTAATTAAGTATTCGGAAAAGAAGCATTTTCTTTGTTCTGTGTAATGGTTATAAATCCCTTACTCACTAAAGTCTGCCTATTTTTTGCTACTTCTGCTATTTTTTTACTAGCTCTAACACGGTTTTGAGCACCGAGAGATTTCTTTCAACCCATTTATTACAAACACCTAAAATGTTTTGTAATTCATAATTAGTTTATAAACAAAGATTTCAATGTAATATTTCCGTACATATACAGATCGGAAATTTTACTCAAAAAGCACACATAGCTTTTTTATGAAATAATTGGATAAAACAACATAAATTAGTTGAATTTTACTTACAGTTTTGGCGTTGAGTGTTTGCAACAGTCACGGCTTCTTGTGTATTTGTTTTCTTTTGTATAAAAACTACTCTAATTATTTATTTTTTCTTTTTAAACACAAAGTTTTTTATTTTGAAAAAAAAATGTTTAAATATGTTTATTTCCTGCAAATTTGTTTTATTCATTACATTAAAAAACGTCCGTAATAGACTGTTACATCTTTCCATTGTGAACAAAATATTACTTTTTTTTTTTTTTAACATGGCAACCGCAAAAATAACAATTCAAAACAAAAGTTATAATTATAAAAAAAAATTTTTTAGGTGACTAAATAAGTCCTTACGGCCTTATCACACGATCTAGCGAAACTTGTTCAGAGATGCCTGTAAACCACTGATCTTATGCTTCTGAGGCTAGCGCGCTACCGATGCACGCAACACAAAGTTTTTGCGCAATACAGAATTTTTCAAAATCTTTGTTAAGATTGTAAACCAACTTATTTAATCTTTCATTGTCAACTACAAAACAAAATAAAACTCATTATTTATCAATCAACTTATTTAACCAAATACTTATTTAATCAACATCAACATTTATTCTAACCGTAAACCAAAAGCCTCACTTCGGCAAGTTTTGCCAACGCATCAAATTGAAGCTTCGACATTTCCACCAACAATTTGAGCAAAAAGTTGTTATTTTCCTACTAGGTTTAAAGTACCATTCTGTCTAATTTAAACCCGATGCAAAAAATCAAATATTTGATAACTGGCAAGGTTCTGATAGAGGCAAGGCGGCTAATTTTCCTAAAAACCGCGACAATATGATTTTCTCTTTTGCTTCAACAGTCAAATACTACTTAAAAAAGTAGCGCTTTCATTGTGAAATTTTTAAAAAATGCCTTGTTTGCTTCAACTTCTTTAACAATCACGTTGCTCACCCATGGAACGCACTACCTAAAAAAGTTGTCAGTGCTACCAGTGTCGACTGCTTCAAAGAAAAATTTGCTTAGCTATCATTTACCACAGCGCGTCATCTTCCGTGCAATGGAGCACAAGTTAAAATGGCTAACTGTTTATGGGCTTACGAAATACGCCAGGTTTCGGGTAAGGGGCTAACAATAAACCGTCCTGCCTAGCCGAGGTACTCGAACAGGTGAGATAAATTTTACCTCGTGTTCATGTGGAAAAAAAACACCTTGCTCAAGCAGGACGTTTTTAAGGTCACCTGATGCTTGTTTAGAAATAATAACTCATGTCAGATTAAAAGCTTAAAATGGATTTCGATTTACAAATCATTAGTTGATAATATTGGGTGTTTTACGAAACAAATATTATAAATAATTTATAATTAACTAACAAAAATAAACTTTAAGACAAATGTAAAAGTTTTATAAACATATATGGTCAAATAACTTAAATTTAAAAATTTTTCAAATTTTGTAACAAAGGTGTCCAGTCTACTTGGGATGGTTTTCAACTTGTGTACATATGAAGAATTTTCAACTCGCCTAACCGGGATCCCGGTAGTTCATAGGCAAGATCTCGCCTAGGCGGGTAAATAATTTTAAATATGAACGAAATATTAAAATTAAATGAGTTTTAAAGGAGAGGCAAAGTCTCTGTAGTTTTTCTATCAAAAATATTCACCTAAACTCGGACATTTGCAAAAAAATCTAGACTTTTATCAAGTCTCTTTTTGAATTTCTTTAGGATTTTGCTTAGCCGCTTTAATCCAAATTTTTCTTTAAATAAAACTAAAAAATGCCATTACTTTGAACATGATTATAGATCAAAAGAGCTAGAACTTTTCCAAAGTGTTTCCAAGTCTATAAATTTTATTATAAACAGGTTGTTTTCACTCAAAAGTATAATGTTCTCCACTTAATAAGTAAAAGTAAAAAAATTATATGCTAGTAATCGTAGCTATTTTTCTTCTATTTCCTTTTTTTTCTTTTATATATATAATTGTTTTTCCTTTTATATATAATACTTTCCTGAGGAATATTCTATTGTCAAAATGTCTTTGCAACAGTTAAAATAATTTCAGCACCGAGAAAAGTTTTCTCTTAAAAATAGCATTCAAGAACTTGAGATTTCACTGGTTTGGAAGTTAAAGCTAAAGTTAGAACACCAAAATTACACACCGGTCCTGGCCACTTAGTTTTACATTTTATTTGCCTTGAATTAAAGCTTTACTAATATACAAGTTGCTGACTGCTATGGTTTGATTTTTTAAATGTGGGTCAAAAATAAAACGGTTTGAAGTTTTTTCCTTTTGTAATATCCATAACTCTAGCAATTGTAGCATTTTTTATACTAAGTTTTTTCCACAAACATTTAAATAAACTTACTGTTGTTTAACATTTAACCATTATGAAATTGTTGGTTAACCTTTTTATTAAAGATGTTTTTAAAAAATCACTATTATAAAAATAAGCCCATTTGTATTATTTTTTCCACTTGAAAACAATATTTTCATCGGTGGCGTAAGCAGCATTTTTTGATACATATAATATATCATAAAAGTTTTTCAACATAGCTAACATTTTAGAAACATCTTAAGGTGGAAAACCCCTGAAAAATTTTTTTTGAGTAAATACCGACATTTTATAAATTTAACTTCATATACATAAAGTAAATAACAAAATTAACTGAAAAAAACAAAAAAAATTTTTTTTGGGTGAAATGGTAGCTGTAGCAGGTGCCAAAAACACCAAAATATTGAAAGACCCCGGCCAACGTATCTAAAGATGTACACAATTTTAACAAAATCTTTTTTCCATACTTGTTCTAACAAGGTAGTTTTGTGATATGAGCGAAGCAGATTTTTCATAATAATTTTTAATAGGCTTATATATTGGACCGAAGTACAAGTAAAAAATTTGACCAAATTTTATGAATTTGTTGACCTATTTAAAGACTGGATTCAATTTTTAAAAAAATCTGTTACGTTTAAATCACAGAAGACAATCAAACAAACTCATACTTAAAATTTTAACTTAACACCACTTTTAGTTATTTAGATATGCTGGCCGGCGTCTTAAAAACTCTTCATCTGAGAAAAACAGCTTTTAAAAATGCTAACATAAAAAATTTCAAAATAGTGTAAATAAATATGCAAATCTATATATAATAAAAAAAGTTAAATCTTAAAATGCACCAGTTTGATATGGGTTTTGCTCTTTTTCAATAAATTTGTCATATCGACTCTTCTTTTTACCACGAATTACTTGTCTGCGTTTCTTTACTCGTTCTAAGTTTTTATATATGGCTAAGTATAATCGCTTTTGATTAATTTTTCTACATCCTTCTAACAAATACTTTCCAGGTCTTAAATTCATTTTTTCTAAAACTAAAACACTAGCTTGTCTACCAATGTTAAAATGGGCAACTGCATCAAAAGTGCCAAATTGAAGATGTGTAAGTGAGACATAATGGCCTTTTGGTATACGCTCCCATATTATCATGTTAAAAGAATCATTGTTATTTTGGGTAAGGCCATGCAGACATTTTTTTAAAAGAATATCACTACTTAATTCATCATAAATTGGCTTAAGTTTCCAAACAATAGATATTGGTAAGCCAGGACCAGGTCTATATGTTGAGGTATGGTTTGCTTTGTCACGATTATACCGACACCAACAATCTGAACCTTCTGGACAGTGAGGAAAATGTAAATTTTCATTTTTTGATGAAGCAACATGATAAAGTGTAGCTCTTACAGCAGATTTCATAGCATTTAAATTATTTTTGTTTTGGCGAATTGCAATGCCATAATAATTTTGGAGACGATCGATAGTTGTATCGGTCAATTTTCCACGACCACCAAGACCTTTTTCTTTTTTTTTTAAATTATGTAAACGTGTTCCAACTCTTTTTTGCACATGGCCAACACATTCAAGTTTATTTATAAGAACACCTTGATAAACATTTTTTACAGCATCATAACCTTTGCTATCTCCATCACCATAGAAATCAGTATATCTTAGATTATGTTTTTCAATAGATCTACTCCATATTCTGCGGGCTCCCTCTGGCTCCATTCCACCAGGTAGTCCTTGGTAATTAAAAGCACATAGATTTTAATATTTTAAAAAATACCAATCTTTTATTATATGTAATATATATATATATATAATATAGTATGTAATAATATATATATATATATATATATATATATATATATATATATATATATATATATATATATATATATATATGTATATATATATATATATATATATATATATATATATATATATATATATATATATATATGTATGTATGTATGTATGTATGTATGTATGTATGTATGTATGTATATATATATATATATATATATATATATATATATATATATATATGTATATATGTATTGTGTATACATATATATCAAATCAGGTGGGCGTTTATATACACACAGACAAACATATATATGCATATAAGCATATAATATATATGCATATATGCAAACCTAAAAAAACAAATAAATTGTATACTTAACTTGTTCATAGCTTCAACATCTATTACTTTGCCTGTTTCCATCGAAATAACAGAAACAACACCATTGTTTGAAGAATAGCCTCGTCGCTGCCAAGTGCCATCACATGATACTGCAACATCAACAATATTGGGCACATGGTCGGGAATAGAATTTAAAACAAGATTACTCTTCAAGTCTTTTAATTCTTGAGCAGCATCCATCATAGTGTCTTCAGCTACAGATTTTACTGCATTAGTTAGTTTTATAACAATTTTATTATAATTATTAGCAGTCATTGGTTTAGGCATGTCCATTAATGAGACAAATCTTGAGAATCCAGAATAGCCTTGACCACATGATCTCATAGCATATACAGCCCTGGTATTAATATCAAAACTTTTTTGTATATTCAATGTTGAGGTGTAAAATTCTCTTGAATAATCACATACACAGCAGTTAACATAAAGACAAGACGCTAGACCTTTTCTCTTGTTTTCATTTTCAGAGAGAAACAACTTAGATGACATACATACTGGACATATAAGGGTAGAAATTACAGAATTTAGTATTTCTAAATCTATAAAACGCTATCCAGTAACTATATTACTAGATAACTTTGGTCTTGATGACGAAATTTTTTTTATTTTTTTAGCAGAAGCACATAGTTCATTAGAATTAATAAAGTTAAAATCAACTGGTTTCTCTATATTTATATTTACATCAGCAACACTTGTAGTAACATTTATGTTCATATCTACATTATTTGATTCCATATTTACATCCATATCAACATTATTTACAACTAACTTTTTTTTTACATTGAAAATTTTTTTCCTTTTATTATTTTTAGTTCTTTGTTTAACTCTGCATGCCTTCGTCATTGTAGAAGATTTATGATATATTTATGAGCTTTCCAGTAACTGTTTTTATACTAAAGTTGTTTTGAACAATGGAAAATACAATTCACTTGATAAGATATATTCTTCATATGAAAAAATTGGATTTTGGACTATTTTTTAGTTAAGGTAAAAAATAGTGCCGTTGCTATGGCGGTTGTTAAGGAAGCTTAAAATACTAGGGTTCAATAAAATCTATTTTAATGAAGATCTATAGCGAATTTTCAAAAATGGTTTTCAGATTGTGAAACTCTAATAAATTTTGCACAAAACAAGAAAATAAAATTTTTTTTCAAAAATTTCATATTTCTGAGGGGTTTTCCACCTTAAATTAATATTAATTTGTATCCTATCTATTGATAATCGAGACATAAAAATTAACTTTACAATATTCAATTTAAAAAGAACAAACAAATTGGACACGAGGATGTAATTTACTTATCAATTGCACCTATTTATTAAAAAAAAAAGCAGACATATTGTAACATTTATTACTATTCCTATTTTAATATAATGTAATATAAATTTAATATAATAATATAAATTTTAATGTAATGCTTTTAATGAGAGCCGCATTTTTCTAGACAACATTTTATGAGCTTGCAACTACTTTTTATAGTAATTATACATTGCAAAATTAGTCTAGCACATACTTCTCATGATTTTTATGTCATTTTAAATGGCATCATAAAAGAGCTTGTATTTGGAAACAAAATATTATTTCTTATTGCGATTAAGAAAAAACACCAAAAACAACAGTGAAGATAACCAAAGAGTAAAGTAAGTTAAAACTTATAATGTAGTTTACTTTATTTTCTTATTTCATTTATTTTTATTTTTTTTTCTAAATGTTGAGTTTTTAGTTTATTCGTTTTTTGAAATTAAATTTAGAAACTATCCATAGTCTATTTTAAAAGCTAATAATGAAGTCGTCAAAGTTTTTGCTCGCAATCTTCGCGGGAATTTCAATAGCTATCTTATACGCTGGAATGACTGTATTGTTTATACAGCAACGGAGCTTTGGATTTCAGTTAGATGATCTAGATTTACTTCGTTCAAAAAATTCATCCTTATTTAAAGGATTATTCCAAACAACTTTATTTCCTATAACATTTACACCGACGACTAAAACAACTTCTACCACTACTACAACTAGAGCAATTCCAAAAAACTATGGTATAACTTTTTTTTTTTTAATTTAAGAGATTTAATATAGTATTGTTTCTACGCATATATATATATATATATATATATATATATATATATATATATATATATATATATATATATATATATATATATATATATATATATATATATATATATATATATTTATATTTATATGAGTATCACTTATCCGCAAAAGTGCAGTCATTTTTTGTTGTTTAGCTTAGTGTTTTCCTACAGATCCTACAGTTCTGGCTTATTTGCTTTTATTCATTTTGGTGTCACCTCTCTGTGTCACGTCGATATGGTGTCACCCAGTGCGGCCCTGGGTTGCTAGAGCACTTCTTGTGGGTGCTTTAACAACGCCACTTATTTTTGTCCTGTACGTAATGGTATATTCTAGTAATCTTCATTCAAAAAATGTATAATTCTATTAATGATTATAACCCCATTAAAAAGGTGACCCAAATTATTTTCTTTTTAAATATGCAGTCTTTATTTTTGCGTGGTTCATACTTACGCCGACTGATCTAAACCAAAGGCGAACTAGCATTCGCTGAGGATTTTGGGTTTGTTTTTTTTATAAATTTTATATAAATTTTATAAATATACGCAAATTTTTTATTAATTTTAATCCGGTCTTTTTTTTACTACGCCGGTCTTCACCTCGCCTATTCATTTTATTTCGATCATTTCCAATCAAGAATTCCAACCTTTAACTGTGGGTATTTATTAACATTAAGTTAAACGCTTCACCTACCGCAAAAATGTTTTCAATTTGTCTATTTCTCTACAACAACAATAACAACAACAACATATTTACCAGAAATAAGGATATATACAATGGTTTTCGTTTTCGTTCGCCAGTCTGCTCTAATTTTTGGATTGTAAAGTAAGAACCAGATTTTAGGCTCAATAAGTAATGTTAGTTTTGTACTGTTGGCTAGAATAGGGTAGCTTATTTTTAACACTGACGGTTAAATTTTATCCGAAAGAAAGTTTATTATAAAATAAAATGAAATTTTTTGTCTGATTTTTTTGATTTGTCTAATAATCTGAACAGATGAGTTTTAAATTTTCTGTTTTAACTGAATATGTTTAGTATATATTTTTTTTTATCCTATACTGACATTTGTAAATGCTTTAATGGTGCTATTTGAATGAAGCTTATGCTATTTGTAGGTAAGGAAAGTTATTTAGTTCAACTAATAAAAAAAGTATTTAAATTAATTTTAGTCAATGCTACTGCTTGTGAATCTTCAGTATGCAAATTACCATTTTGTCGATGTGCTGGTTCAGACACCCCAGGATCCTTGCCGATCAGCAATACTCCACAAATGATTGTATTTGCTATGAACGGTGGCATAAATGTGAATAATTATCAATTTTATAAAAGTCTTGATGGAACCAAGTCAGTAAATGGCTGTCCTTTCAAAATGACATTTTTTGTTTCTGGAGACTATGTAGATTACACAATGGTACAGGAACGCTCTAAATTAGGCATGTTTTTTTTCTAGAACTGTATTGATATGTAACTGTTTTGATTGTTTGACTGTTTGTATTGTTGATTTTTATGTGTTATTATTTACTTTTTTAATTATACTAAAACATCAATAAAAGCTTAAATATTAGTTTTGTTTTCATTTTAAATCATAATAGGTCATGAGATTGCTGATTATTCAGTTACACTTCAAAGTCCAAATACTTGGTGGGCAAATGTAAGTTGTGGAAAAAGTTTAATAATTATTACTTGCATTTTTTCTTCTATTTATTTAAATAAAATGAAATAAATAAAAAAATTGAGGAAGATTTATATTCTTATCACTTAAATTGTCATTTATTGCTAATTTTTTTAGGCTAATCGTCAGCAGTTAGAATATGAAATTCTAAATCAACGAGCTAATATTAACTCAAAATCAAGTTCTCCAGTATATGGATGGCGATCTCCATTCTTAGAAGCAACTGAATTATCATATCAAATTTTGTATGAAAATAACTTTCTTTATGACAGTTCATTAGTAACACGTTTGTCTGAACGATGGTGGCCATACACGCTTGATTA
Organism: Hydra vulgaris; assembly: GCF_038396675.1. NCBI lineage: Eukaryota > Metazoa > Cnidaria > Hydrozoa > Anthoathecata > Hydridae > Hydra > Hydra vulgaris. The sequence goes on from NC_088934.1 coordinate 7,156,875, forward strand.
CTTGCCAAGTGCACCATGTTACCTTACTAACTGTCCAAAGAGTAAGACTTCTATAAAACTAACTTATATATATAGATATACATATAAGTAGACTAATGCACATAATTTTATATAAAGATATAGATATATAGATACTATGGATTCATATATGAATAAAAATATAAATATGAATAAAGTAATTGAGAGTTAGAGAACCTGGTAACTGGAATCTTCTAGATTTTAAAAAATTATGATGATATGATTTCATAACAATTTTTTTTTTAATTATTTTTTTATTAGTTTTTAAAAATTTTAAATTCAGTTTTTTGCTGATTTCTAAAAGTATATATATTTTTTATTTATCCTCTTTTTTTATTTATTTTATAAAACATAAATTAAAAGGTAATAATTATTTATATTGAGAAATAATATGTAATAAAAAAAAAAGCCTCAGGGCTTGGAATAGGCAATTGACATCTGTCTATCTTCTGCCCTACAATTACTGAATATGGCAGCTAACTATCAGTGCTTCTGCTTGATTGCTTTCCTTTGCTGAATTGTTGTGCAGTCAACAGCAAAATTGGTGTCTGTTACTTCTTTATAAAATAACTTATTTCTTCATCTAATTTAATAAAAAAAATTAAAAAATATATGTTAAAACTTACTACTTGTTAAATATTTCTAAATTCAATATGATAAAAATAATTTCTGATTATTTCACACCTGTTTAGTTTACTCTATTTTATTTTTACTTATCCTATTATTTTTGTTTTCTTCATTTTTATTTCATTGTATTATTATATAGAATCGTATCCTGGTCTTTGGGAAGTTCCTTTGCATGTATGGTCTGATGGTTCAACAGGAAATACTTGTATCACATTTGATCAGTGTCTTTCAAGTCTTATTGAGGGTGATGAAAATAGTGTTTACAAGTTATTAATGCAAAATTTCAACATGAATTATTTGGGTGGTAGGCAACCATTTATAATGTTTGGAACATCCTTATGGCTAGATCCAAAAAAGGACTACAGACAAAAAGGTCAGTTTTGTCTTTTTTTTAAACATTAATTTATTTTGTTTATAAATTTTTTATTATTAGTTATTGATTTGTTTTGTTGTTTACAGAATTTAAAAATGTTAACAAAAGTTAAATTGATTTAGGATTAATGAAGTTTATTAATGAAATGATAAAACTTCCTGATGTTTATTTTGTAACGGCAAAAGATCTGATTGACTGGACAAAAAACCCAATTGGTTTGGATAGTGGTGCATTTCCTTGTGTGAGTTCAGCCGCATCAATACCTTTAAATGTTCCAACAATACCAAGTATACAAATTTTTTACGTTCTTTCTTTTTTTTAATAAAATAAAGATTAAGTAGATGGAGTAGAATTAATTTTATATAAAAGTTTAGTAAGTGAAATTTAAGACACATTTGTCTATTTAAAAATAATATTTAAATTTATATAAAAGTTTTATCAAACACATAAAATTTTTTAAAAAGGCAACCCGTGTTTTATGCAATTTTATGCATAACTGTAACGCATGATGTCTTTTCTTTTGGTGTGATGGTAAAATGAATTTATTAAAATACTATGCTATTATTATGCCATTATTATTGCTAAATATTGTATTACATATATTTGTTATAGCAATTTCCAAAGATCGTGGAATTTATAGTAAGTTAAACATTATTTTTTCTTTTAATATATGTAAGAAGATTAGTTTTATCTTCTTACATCTGAAAACAAGTTTGAAACATCTAAAAACAAGTTAAAAATTACCAGCTATAAAATGTAAATAATTAAAATAAGTTATTTTTGATTAAAAGTGTTATTAAGTTATTTTTTAATGCCAGTGGAATATATTTAAAAAAAAAAGACAATTTTACATTCATTGGTTCTTTTTTGCATAAATACTTTTTATTTTTTATTATTGTATAAGATATTATTAGGTTGATCCATAATTTATGGCACTTTTTTTAAAGCCACTATTTTATGACCAAGTTAACTTTTTGTCTGAATTTTGTTTTAAAATTTTACCCTCATTATTTAATTTTATCCTCCATTATAAACATAAAAATTTGTTTTAAGTGTATTTTTGCGTTTTGTCTTTTAATAAATACCGACTTTAATAAATGTGCTATAATTAATTATCAATCTAATATAATAATAATAATAATAATAAATGTACAAAATAATAATGTATTAATGTTCAACTTGAAGTACATTTTTTTTTAATCTTTAAAGGGTGCTCAAATTGTTAACTTCTACATCTGTATTTATATATTTTTCAATAGCATAAAATAAAGTTTTTTCTTTTACTCAATTTTTAAATGTGCGCAATATAAGGTTTTTTTAATAACATGTTTTTTTTTTAATAGAGCCTGCCACACCATGTAACCCATCTATTTGTGTACTTCCAAATTGTCGTTGTACTGGTTCTGACATACCTGGTGGTTTACTCCCTGTCAACACACCACAGATGATATTGTTTACAATGGACGATGGGGTTAACATTAATAATATTCAAACTTATAAAGACCTCTTTGATGGATTTAAAAACTCTAATGGTTGTCCAGCTTATGGTAGTTTTTTTGTATCAGGAGATAATACTGACTATGCCATGGTAAAAGAACTTAAAGATAGAGGTGAGAATAATGTGTATTTAGTGTACAGTAATTGTGTGTATTATCCTACTTATTGATGGGTATCTAAGTTTGGTTACAACTAAATAAAATGTTTGCCTTATTTTTTTATATTTTTGGGAATTGATTTTAAAATTTATTAACAATTTTTGTCACTATTTTTTTGAAATAAAATTTTCTGTTATTGTTTTTTTACTTGTTCCATTAAGAGTTAAATAGTTTGTACAGTAACAAGTGTCTAAGTTAAATAGTTTGTACAGTAACAAGTGTCTAAGTTTAAAGAGAAAGTTTTTATTTTCATACAAAATTTATATTTTCATATGGTGGAGGATTTTTTTTTCAATTTCTTAAATGTTAAAATCAGAAGTTTAATTGGATAGTTTTATAAAAAAGTCTGGTAAAGAACTTTAAAGTTGTATAACTGTTTGATCAGCTTTTTTAATCGCAGTCTATTTTTATAGTACATTATTTTCTCATGAATTTCAATAGGACATGAAATAGGAGATCATTCTGTTACTCACAAGTTTCCAATATCATGGTGGTCAGATGGTGTAAGTAAATAAAAATAATTTAAGTATCTGTACTTTGTATTTCTGTATTATCTCTATATTATCTTGGTATGTAATGAGTTTTTTGTAAGTCCTTCTTGTTTTTTTATTTGTTTCAGCCTTCATATGAAGAATTAGAGTTTGAGATTCTGACACAGAAGTCAACATTAGAAACAAAATCTAATGTACAAATTAATAGTTGGCGAAACCCATTTTTAGCTTCTACAGAAAATACCTTCAAAGTGCTTGCAGATAATAAATTTTTATATGATAGTTCTATTGCAACTGCTGCTGGAGTTAGATGGTGGCCATATACTTTTGACTATTTGCCAACAATACCTTGTCAGCTGAAAAATTGTCCTATCAGTATGTTTTAAATATTTCTCATTAAGACAAAAAAATGTTTTAAAGTTTTGCTAATATTTAAATTTAACTTTCCCGGTTTGTGTTAAATTTAGACTCATATCCTGGTTTGTGGGAGATGCCTTTAAATACTTGGGCGTGTAATGACAATGGTGCCGTGGGAGCAATGTTTGATGATTGTAGTCCTTACCTGGTGGACCAGGATTCTGAATCTGTATACAAATTATTTATGAAAAACTTTTTGCTTCATTACAATGATAAAAGAACGCCATTTAGCATGTTTGCTCATTCTTTTTGGTTTACAGGGCCAACTTTGAGTTACAGAAAACAAGGTGCATTTTTTAACTAATAAATATTTTATTAGTTTTTTTGTTAACTTTTTCTCTAAAAGTTATAATTTTGATATGATTCGTGCATTTTCCTTTCTTATGGTTCTAGGACTAATAAAGTTCATGAACGAAGTTCGCTTACTTCCAGATGTTTTTTTCGTATCTGTTAAAGATGCTGTTCAATGGACAAAAAATCCAATTGGTTTGGATAAAAAGCCTTTTTCTTGCTAATCGAATGCTGATTTCTATATTTTAGGGATTTTATAAAAAAGACAAATTTGCTTGTGGTATTTAATTAGTCCATTATTGTATTTTAAATTATTAAAATAAAACATATGTAATACTACTTGTGCTAAACTTAAAACTTATATCATCACGCGTTGCGAATTTAGAAAGTGAAAACTTGATAAACACTACAATCACACAGTGATCAGAAATAGAAAAAACGCATTACTTTTCGCATTATTGTGATGTGTGTTTTTTCTATTTTAATAAAAAGGCTTTTTTTAACTAATTTTAATGCCGTAGAAAAGTGCCGGTAATTTTTGCTATATTTTTTGAAGTTGAAAAAAATAGTACACTTAAGTCTAACTTTTTAATAAATTCTATAAATTTCTATAAGAATCTAAATATGACGAATGAAACTATGACCCTTCATCCTTCAATACAGTATAGGTTTTAAGGACTTTAATTCATATAGTTTTTTTCAAAAAGTTGTTCGTTAGCAATAGAAGTTTATGTTGAAAATTGTTATTTATCCTCGTGTATTTAGTGCACCAGTTAATACACAAAAATCTGAAAATGACAAACTTAGTTGATGTCAATCAGTTCTCTCATAATAGATCTAAAATCAAATTTTTTTTCCAGAACAATATACCTTGACGATTTCAATTCTCTCCCTAAAAATTAACACAACAGAAAATAAAGACGTTTTAAACAACTTGAATTACTACAACAAAACGTAATTTGGAAAAAGTGTACAAAAAAACGTAGTTTAATAAAAAAAAACTTCATAGCAGAACATTTTGCAGAGCGTTGTGTCACCAGAGCTCTGGTGACATTTTATTTCAACAAGTGTCACCGCTAATGACAAACGTGCTCTATATACTAACTCATAACTTTTGTTAAATAAAGAATAAATTTATAGAAACGAACTATGCATTCTTTATATTAGGAATGAGCTTTTGTATGATATGACCTTGCAAATCATATTTTTGCCCACTTAAAAAAAATCTGAATCAAGAAAGGATCATCGAGTTTCACTTCGTAAATTTAGCAAAACTATTAAAAAATATTTTTAAGTTATTAAAAAAAGGTAATTTAACTATAAGTTAATTATGTTAAAAAGTTTATTTTAGCATTTGAATTCTAGCATGAATGCAACAAACAATACAGTGATTAATACACAAATCAAAATCCGTAAAAGTAAAATTAAAGGAAAAAAATAATTATAAAAAGTGAAAAAATAAATTAAGTTTTTATTTTATGTTATAATTTTAAATATTAGTACTCTTAATTTCTGCATTAGTACTCTTAATTTCTTATTTTTCTAACACCACCACCACACAACACCGCCACCATACAACAAAATGCTCATCAGCTTCCCTTGTGAAGAAAGCCTATTTTTAGAATAAATAAATCTCATGGTGTCTCAATTAACACCTTTGTTTTCATATTCCTAATTACTCTAAATGACCCACCTTAATGTCCCATTTTATTGTCCCCTACGTTATGAACAATTAAAGACACGGCGACAAAAAAGAATATTAAAAATCCTTTTTTGTTTTACTATTCTAAATAATATAAAACAATAATCTCTTTATATTATTCCCTTTATATTAATGCTGAACTTAATAATAGTGCCCTTTTGACCGTGTTTGACACGGAGCTCTTGGCAGCCATTGCAGCCGAGAAATAGTCGTAGCACTTTTTTATAAGAAAATCTGAACAAAGGTGTATGCAAAAATCTTTTTCTTTTTTTTTTAAATTGTTATAACTTTTATTTCGCTGATTAAACAATATTACAATTTTCAAACAATTATGTAAAAAAAACAAAATAATATCGTAAACGTAAAAACCTTAATAAAACGTTTTTAATTTTTTTGTAATATATATACATACATATACATTGTAATATATATATATATATATATATATATATATATATATATATATATATATATATATATATATATATATATATATATATATATATATATATATATATATATATATATATATATATATATATATATATATATATATATATATATATACATATCAAATAATGTAATATTAAAACATATATCAAATTTTATAATTTAACTTTTACTTGAAAATTGATTTATAGCTTTTTTTTTTTTTGCTGTTTTATTAAACCATTTGTATATTAAATAGTCTTAAAACTTTTATTGGACAATACGCTTTTAAGTGACCGAAGTGGTTAGCTCACAGAGTTTTTGAAATGCCTGCCGTGGTTCAAATTCTTACGCTAGCACATTAAAAAAATTTTTTTTTATCTTTTTTGATTTAAAAAAATAAAAAATAATACATTTTTGAAGTTCTATAGATATTATATACTATAACAAACAAAAGGAAGAGAATTTTTAAAAAAAAAATTTCTAAAAACGTCAAAACGCCGGGAGAAATATGCATATGAGTCATGATAGAGATACTTATTGTTTTAATGTACTCAAAAAATCAAACAGCGGATGACTGAAAAAAAGTTATGGTCTGAAACTTAATAAAGAAAAAGTTTAATAAGCCCGTCCTGCTACTCCAGAAGGTGCTGTAAAAAAAAAAAAAAAAAGCCCGTAGCCAGCAAAAACTTTATAATTTTATAAATATTTATTTTAACGATTAATAGTTTTTTTTGCTTTATTTATTTTTTGCTATAACTATATGCAAACAGATTTTTAAAAAATTAATCGAGTTACGGGGCGATAAAAGTAAGGCAGTTATAAAATTATCAGTGTTTTCTTTTTGATTGTGAATACATAGTAGTTACAATTTATAGACCTAAAAGGAAGACTAAGTCTTAGGTTCTTTTTTATTTAAAAGTCGGAAATATTAAATAACTTAATAAACAAAAACTAAGTTATTTTAAACTTATACTTAGGGGTTGTCCATAGAATATACAAATACTTTTATTTCGACATTTTCCTCCGCATTTTGCTAAACGCCTTTTTGGTAATACCGGCATTAAACTCTTTTTTTAAATTTATCATAATATGAATAAAATCTCAAGTTAATAGTAAAACTTTCATTGATTCGATAAGCTTATTTATTTTATATCAAAAATACTAACTTTTTCATTTTTCGCTTTTTTCTCTTTGTAAAATGAGCCCGTAAAAAACATAGGGCGTTCAGAGTATCATCCTCAAGAGATGATTTAATTTTGTGACAATGTTGCCACTTGCTGAAAATCCACGCACCAATTTGACACTTGTTGGTTTAATAGTTTTGAAGTATTGGTAGAAATTTTTCAATTATTTACCACGATTTCTTCCTTCTTCAAAAACTGCCACCTAAATACATATATTTTTTGATGAATTATTCGAAACATTTAATCTTCCCTTGTTGTTACATTTCTTTTTTCATAACTTTAAAATCAATTTTTCTTTCAATGACAAGTTTACAGAGTTATCAACAGAATCTCTATCGGAAGAAACGCTGGTGGAAGGAAGAAGATTATACGTTTTCTGATTGAGCCGATCTTTCAGTCCAGAAATGGTATATACAATGACTAATTTGCTAAGGTGCTCAAAAGATAGCGTTGAATCTAAATTCTCGTAACGTTGATGGCCCTTGTTCAGAAGGTGTTGTATGCTGAAAAAAGATGAACGCTGCTCATTGAATCGTCGTACCAACATAGCTTTCAAATTTACAGCAAAATTGGTTTCTCCAAGATTATCTATCATAAAAATGTTGTATCGGCTGACAACAGTGTTGCATCATTTCAGCACAATGTTTTCCCAGCCAGTTTTACTGGCGCAAGACATGAATTAACAGCTAATATTGCATCGAACTCCTTATCAGTTACCTCAACTTTGGAAACTTTGGACTTAAGGTCAGTCAGTGACTCGCAAATGCAATTTTTCAATTTTGTGAAACGTTCGAGCACTGTATGCAAGCTACTCCAGCGAGTTTTGGAGCCAAGTATTAGTGGAAGAACTTTACAAAATTTTTCTAATGTGTATTTGTAAAGTATTTGATCATTTTTTGTCGGAGAACGGCGAAATAATTTCGCAACGGTGCGCACCTTTTTGATTAACGGCTGCAAATCAGTCAGTTCAATAGAGTCATTCTCTTTACTCATTACAACTTGAAACCCGCCTGAAAAGTCTAACAATTATTGGTTTTGTTTGTGTCATCGTCAGTATTTCTATCCTCGTCACAATTTTTAAACTAAATCAGTGCATTTTTTAGTCGGCAGCGAATCAACAACTGTAACTAATCCGAGACTCCGAAATAAAGGGTGTTTATTCTTGAAAAAACTGAGGACAACGAATTGTCGCGTTGATTTTGAAAGAAATCGGTGATAACAGGTTTGGATATTTTAGCAGTTGATAACGGTATAATTGAAAACGAAACGGATGACGATGCTGCATCTTGGTACAATTTCCTCTTCGGCTAGTCAATTTCATGCTTAGTTTTTACATATGTATGCTGTACACTGGTACTTCTACCATTTGATTTTATCTCTTTGTTGCAATTCTTTCACTTTGCAAGTTGAATTTCTTTATTACGCAGAAAATAAAACCACGCAGGACTTTTTTCTTTGTTCTTTTATCTTTACAATGTTGTGATCCTATATAACTGATACAAATTTACAATGTTTATAAAATATATAGCGGTAAGAGAAAAAAAATAAAAAACTCACAATTTTATAGAATACAAAAAATATAACTGCAGGGTATCATTGATATTGAAAGAACGCGGAAAACTTGCAGAAGACCAGATCGTCTTGTCATCAAGAAAACGCTTGTACTTGTAATACGTTTTGTATTTTCATTTTACATGTTTCTAGTTTCACAAAGTATAATGGTAGTTCATTTTAGATTGGATTCACATATAATAAAATGTAAGATAATAAATAATTGATAAATGCTAGATTTTGTACACACAAATATATGCATAAATAAAATTAGTATTGATTTATATATTTTTTATATTGATATTTGTTATTGAAGTTTTTCGGGATTTCATTATTAGTCTGTGTAAGTTCATATAATTGTTTATATTTAAAACGAATTTTTTCAAACAATTTAGGTTTTCTAATTTTGTTATTATGTCATTTCTGAATATCAGTTTATTATAGAGATAAGGACCGCGATATGAAATTGTAAAACGCAATAGTTTTGTTTTTCTAAACGGTATATTAAAATATTCCTACTTATTGAGTGTCATATCTATTTCTATTGCTTTTAAAGAAATCATTTGAGAAATGTGATGGGACAAGCCCGAGTTTATATTTAAGCAAAAATAATAAGTGTTGATAAATGTTTATTCTATAGACGTTTAGTGCATTAAGGAGTTTTAACAAAGGTTCAGCATGAATGAATTTAACTTTTTTATAGACAATTCTAACGGCATGTTTTTGACGTCGATAAGGTAATTTCAAATTGGATTTATTGGTACTTGCTCATGCTATATTACCATATGTGTAATAGGTCAGTATAAATGAGAAATAAAGATGTTTTAGATTTTCTTGGGAAAACATTGGTCTAGCTCAGAGACGTGGTGGCACCTGAAAAGCAGGTACGAATTTCCAGAAGAGGGGCCTGGTGAAGTACTTTTAACGAGAGACAAATAAGCGATCAAGGAAAATTATATTTATACTAAAAAAAGTTTTTTATGGATACGAAATATTACATAACTCATTTGTATCAGTATAATTTTTTATTATGTCTGAATGCGTCAAGTTCCACATTTTCTCATGTTCCACTGACAAGAGAACACAATCCCCAACATGCTCTGATGTCAACCGATTTGCTAGAAGAGTTTTGACAAGTTTCAGTTTGCTGAAAACTCTCTCACACTCTGCTGAAATTTTTGGAATTGTACTAAATATCTTGTAAAGAACTGCAACAGAGGGGAATACAGCGTCTAACATAATCCTCACCATAAAATTGTAAATGGTGAGGAAAGAAGGCAAAGTTTTGTTATACTTCTCAGCAGTCTTTCTGTAGATCTCCACATAATCAACCATTTCAGTAGTGAATTCATTTAAACTGATACCAATTTTGAATTTTTCAAGCACTGTTTGAATTTTTTCTTGTGAATTAGAGTTATGAAAATTATGACTAATATCTTCACTCATATTCTTCAATAAAAAGATGTCTATGCTTTCTAAAAATTTCATCTGTGAAGAAAATTTACCAACAAGAACTGCAGTTGCTGAATCAACTACAGTATAAAACACTTCTGCTAGCCATTGATCTTTAGCCTGAGTAAACCGCTCATCTTCTGTTTCATCGAAATCCAGTCGTTTCTTTCTGCGAGCCCTTTTCTTAACAAATGCTTGCTGTTCAAGCTGAGCTTCAGTTGCAATTTTAACAGCAGATAAAATAGCATTTTGGTCAGCGCTGTCCCTTAGTACTTGAAGCTTTTCCATTGATACATCGACAGATATTATAGTAATGGAAAAATCAAGTGTTTCCCTTTGAAGAATTTTATTTAGGGGACCCAAGATAAAAATTTCTTTGAAGAGACATAAAGTCACTATTGTTTCATATGACTAAAATTGGGATAAAAGACCCTGTGCTTCACTTCGAATATTCATTTTAAGTTCCCTGTCATTCCACTGTACAAACTATTTAACTTAGACACTTGTTACTGTACAAACTATTTAACTCTTAATGGAACAAGTAAAAAAACAATAACAGAAAATTTTATTTCAAAAAAATAGTGACAAAAATTGTTAATAAATTTTAAAATCAATTCCCAAAAATATAAAAAAATAAGGCAAACATTTTATTTAGTTTGTTCAAGGCAATCGATTACTGCAAGGTATTGTGTCAGCAGTCGGTCTGTAGCATTTTGTAAGGCACTGAAACGAACACTGTTGGTAGCAGCCAGTTCAAGAAGCTGATTCACATCCTCAAGAAGGGATTTGCACTTCTCAAATATATTATTTACTTGAGTTTTCGTATAGAAAAGTCTTTAATTTCTGCACATCACCGGGCTTGTTTTCTGTTCCAAATTCTGTTCCAACACTGCTTCAAATGTGTTTCAACACCTTTATTTATTTCTTGCATATTGCACTATCAAAAGACATACCCACACACTTTTGAATATCTACGTCATTTGATTTGAGTTCATCTTTTATTTTTTCACTTATTCCTTCACCAGTAGTTGTTTCAGTTTCAACCATTGAAATCAGATGTTCCTTTACAACGGCCTCTTCTGCAGCAAGCGTAGCATAGCGTAATACAATAGAAGTTTGCTCACAGAGTGTAATATCAGTGGTGCTATCAGCTGATAGTGAAAAGAATACTGAATTATTTACCTGAAATATCCTTCGTGACCATCTGTGTAATAGCATTAATCAGCTTGTTTTGTGTATAATTAGAAAGAAACGTTATTCTAGCACCCCTTCCAGCAGATTGTTTTTGAGTACTGCAAATATTTGAAAGTTTTTCATTCAGCACCTCATCATACTGACTGAGTAAATTTAACAAATTTAGAAATTTATCCGCACCACATTGAAAGACTTCACTTTTTTAGAGTCATTGTAAAAGTTGGCTTCCTCATTTTCACGTAAAGAAATGTTCTCTGCGATCAAATACCGAATAGCATCAATAAATCGTATTTGGTATTGATGTAGTTTCTCCGCTTCTTTACGTTTTTTGCTCAGATGTCTCATGGTTTCAATATTTTATATTTTATCAATTGTTGAGTCTGATAATGCCTGAGCCAAAGCTTCAGCAGCATTTCAATGGTTTTTCTGGGTGCAATGCTTTGTTATAATGTGGCTTAAGTTTGACCAATTATCAAACCCATCACGTAAAGAATTTGTGTCCTCTCTTGATCAAAAGCATAAACAAACAATGCAAAAAAATTTGTTTAGTGATAGAGAGTAGGTTAGCCATGATTTTTCTGCACAACTTCAATGTCATTAACTTTAACTGATTCTGTGTAATACTTAGATAACCTTGAATGTTTTGTTGGCTGATTTGGCCTTAATACAATAAATTGCTTTTTATCAATCACCTTTGCATTTTTCAGTTCTAGAAATTTAGCTAGATCATTTTCATTGACATTTACAACGTTTTCTGGTTGCTTCTGAATAACCTTTTTTGCTAGAGTTAGGTCCACCGCTGCAGTTTCAGGCACTTCATAATTACCCATTTCTACAGTCACTCTCTCAGTTTCAGTAATGTTTCGGTGTATGAATGTTTCTGAATATTGTAGTTCTGCTCCTTTATCTGCTGCAGTTATGCCATCTTGATTATTGTCTGTGTCTCTGACGCGAGACCTGCCGTTAACTTTAATTGTTTTGGATCATTACCAGCTGCTTTCAATTAATGTTGTCATTTTTGAGTTTTTTTTCAGCACTAGATTTGTATTTCCATGTTGCCTCTTTTTTTTTCCTCTTTATTTCAACTGAAACATAAATAAATATAAAATTAAAAATATGTCCTATGATCTTTCGTTTGAGTTATAACTACTATCGGTCCAAGGTATTTATAAATAGTAGTACTATTTATAAATTCCATGGACCGATGGGGAGTGGACTGGAGCATATTGAGTATTAGTGAATGAAAGGAATAAAAAAATTTCTTTAAACACACAATTTTATTTATCAAACATATTTTAACCATATTTACCAATACAAAGCAAATGAATTCATGCATTTTATATATTTATCGTTTTGAACTTTTCAATAACAATTTTCTCTTTTTTCTGTTGATGGGATGGTTAATTTCATCAGATAAAGAGGAGACATCGTTTAATCGTTCGTCACTACAATGTTTGCTTTCGGTATTCTTTTCGTTTAGCAATTTTTTTCGTTTAGTCTGCCTTTACCTTCTTCTGTTTCAGCCGCTCTTGCCTTAACATATCGTTCTCTTTGTTTTTTTTGCCGAGATGCTCGTTGTTCGGCTGATTTATTTGCTCTAGATCGAAATTTCCGTTCTATTTCTCGAGCAAGACAAGCAAATCGATCAACTTCAGTTTCCAGTTTTCTTTTTTATATTTAGCTTTCTTCTTTTTATTTCTACGTTGATAAGAAATTTTTTTTTTTTTACTCATTAACTTTAAAAAATTTGGTTATTATTTTTTATTACTATTTATAAGTAAAGTATTAAAACATTACTGACTTTTTTACAGTATAAAATCTATTAATTTCAGGTCAACAACATTTTTTGTTAATATTATTCAACAGCGATTTTATTTATTTACGCTAAACAAAGTTTGTTGTCTTTGGTTTGTTTAAATTACTTTTCTTAACAATTTCTTTCATTCAAACTAAAGTTTATTTATTTTATTATTACCGCTGACCTAGTGTTTATTTTGCGCTGACACCAAACAAACAAACCGTCGTGAAAGCAAGTTAAATAAAATTTTGTAAAAAATACCCTGATAGAAACTTATAGAACTAAAATAAATTTTTTCTCTTTAAGGATTGGGGGCCCAGTTTCCTGAGCCAGAATTAGGGCCCAGTACAAGTCCTCGTACCCTCGTACTGGGTCACCACGTTCCTGGTCTAGCTTTGTATAGCACGCCAATATCTTTGGTTATTTTAGTACTTAAATAGTCAATGTGTGCTTTCCATGAAATATTTTCGTCAATTAGTAAACCTAGAAATTTAGTTGTTGAGGTTCTTTCAATATTTTTGTTTTCTATTTTTAGCAATGGCAATATATTTGGTATTTTTTTTTTTTTTTGGTTGGGATGGAATAAAATATAATTGTTTTTTTCTGCGTTTAAAGATAATTTCTTAGATTTTAGCCAGATATTAAGTTTTTTAAGTTAAATATTTGTTGTTTCAAAGAGTTTCTTAATAGACTGAGATGAATAAAAAAATTAGTATCATCTGCAAACATTATGATATCAAGTTTGTTTAAGCCTTTCGGAAGATCATTAACAATAAGGAAATCAGAATGGAACCTTGGGTAACGCCACATTTAATCTTAAGCATTTTTGAACAGATATTTTCATCATTATTAACACATTGCTGTCTGTTTAGTAAAAAGTTTTTAAACCAGAGAATTTTAGGCGCCACGTTAGGGCCAATATTTGCGAAGAAAATATTGGCCCTAAAATGGCGCCTAAAATTCAAACTCCAAATAACTCCTTTGAAAATTATTTTACTGATCTAAATAACGAACTAACTTTCTTAACAATTATAAATCTCAATTCTTCTTCAAATCTTCAATTCTCAAAACTCATCGTTGTTCGGCAATAGAGTTCTTATCGTTGTGTTCTGTTTCATTTATAATAATTCTATCTGGTAAGCTGTTTGTTTTTATATTTTTTTTTCCGACTATTTCTTTCATGATGTTCCATGTTTTTTGGTATCTTTATTTGTTTTTTGAAGTATTTTAGAATAACAAATTTTTTTGGAATGTTTTCTGATTTTTTCGAAAAGATATTTATATTGTTAATAAGTAGATGAAAGGGAATCAAACAACAAGCGAGATATTTCCAATGAATTTAATAAATACTTTGCCAACATTGGTGCTGATCTTGTTGCATACTTGTATTCGTTTATATATATATATATATATCAAAAACAACAATCTAAGCGTTTTTCAACCTTCTCTTTTATGACAAAAAAATCGTATATAAATAAAAAGTTATAATTCCCATGACAATTATAAAACAACAATAGTCATTAAAAACCATAAATGAATGCGCGACTTTCATCACGTTTATCTACGTGACTTTTACCACGTATACGTAATAATTTTAATTCACCAACTTTAATAGAACATGCCCTCTTGGTGAATTAACTCATAAGTCTAATCGTTGTGGGGCTCTTATTATTCGTCCGGAGCGCGTTATCGTTTGTTCGTTGCAATCATTTCGAACTTGAACGGCATTCTTGTTATATCTTCCTTTACCGTTACCAACTTCATCTTTTGATATATCAAGACCATCGTTAAATGAGTCTTTTTTATAATGAGAGTCCGGAATACGGCGACGCAAGTGTGAGATATGTTTTGGGAATACCCTATTTGCGGTTTCGACGTCAAACGACCAGGCATTTTGCTTCCGTACGATACCAGGTATACAATCACATAACCGATCACATTTTGTCTCTTGAGCTGGTTTTACCCAAACATTGTTACCTTCCTTGAATATGTTGTCTGCTTCATATTTTTCGACTTTTTTACGAGTATCGACACCTGGAATAAACGACGTTGGTTTTTGCTTAAATTGCTGCGATGGACTTTTACTACAATTTGATGAGATCGTCTCATTGTACAGTAATACTGCCAGAGCGATTGAGCAACGTGAGCGGGCGACTGTTCTTTTGATTGTTCTGTGTATGCGTTCAACGATACCATTGCCTTGAGCTTGATGAGCTGCTCGATATTCTAAATCAACGTCCCATTCGTCAGCAAACCTTGTTAGCGTGTGCGAACGAAATTCATTGTCCATTAGAAAACAAACTGGCGGTCCAAATAAGGAAAATATTTCTTCCAGCTTTCCATTAATTTCAGCCGCTGTTTTGGTTACCAGTTTGCGCCACACTGTATACCGTGATGGGCCGCAGTCAATCATTGATAAGTATAGTTCTGCACCTACATGCGTCACATCGAGAGCAACCCGATTTCAATTCTGCTTTACACTCTGACCATGCTTCCATTTTAAGAAATAAGGATCGATGGAGTTGCACTGGTTACAACTTGCAATTACTGCTGAAACCTCCTTACGTGATACATTCTGGTTGTTTCGTAAACAAAGTTGCAATGTTCGATCGACACCAAAATGACCAATTGAGTGAACTTTCCATATGTCTTTCTGTTGGATTATTCCGGTTGCACACACTGTTCTGCACCATTTTTGAGGGATTCGTGAAAGTCGATCGGCCAGATTTAGTTCAGATGGAATCCATTGTACAATAATCCTAATATCTTTTGCTATTTCCTTTATCGTATTCAGCCGTCGTTGTACTAGCAGTTGAGAAATTCCCCGAGTCTTTACGCGATATTCTTCTTTTAAAACTGCGTTTAACCATCCCACGGTGCTCTTGCTATCGCTGAATACTGTGAGTTTTTTTATATCCCATTTACTGGCTAAATTTAACCCTCGAAGTATCGAATCTAGTTCACTTATATTAATATGGTGCGTATCACTCGTTAGTCGTAGCCATGCTGGATCTTCAATAACGATTCCTCCAATTAGAAGAACTACACCCAGTCCTATGGACGATGCATCACAGTAAAGCTCAGCTTTTCCATTCACTGGTACCAGCTATTTCCCACCAACCGAGTCCTCTTTTCCCAAACGGTGAAGCAACTCATTCATTTTTTCTTTGCAATCTTCAGAAGCATATTCATTCCATGGAATATTTCCAGCTAATCGTTTGATGTATGAAGCTTGTAAACGCAAACTTCCTGCCACCGGGTAATGTCCAATAAGTTTACCTAAATTGCTAAAAAGCTGTGATCGTGTGACTGCATTTGAAGATTCGAATTTTACTACATTGTCCCGCTTCCATATCAATTCCCCATTTTTATTTCGTTCGACTCTCAATCCTAAAACACGTCCTTTTTCTAGCTCTTCTGGAGGTTTACACTGCAACCCAAATTTCTCAAGATGCTTCGCTACATTTTCAACTGTTTCTACACTTTCATCGACAAATATATCATCAATGTAATTATCACATGCTTTCTTCACAGTAGAATTCATATTGAGCACGTGACGAAAAATTGTAGTCATTATTGTTGGAGCCACGTTGATGCCAAAACACATTCTGGTGAAACAATACCGTTCCCCATTTATGATCACAGTTTGATATGGCCACAGTTTTTTGTCAATGTGAATTTGAAGGTAGGCTTTCTTAAGATCAAGGATTTTTGCACATTCAATTTTCCTCCAACTACGCAGCTTCTCTTGACAAACGTCGGCATTTGCTGTGTGACAATTTACAAATTTGTTGAGAGCTCGGAAGTCTCCCATCGGGCGTATCTTTCTACCTTTATTTTTTTGCACAACACACATGAGCGGTATCAATACTCTAGGTGGTCCCAATGCTTGCTTGTTATACGGCACAAGAATGCCAGAGTTGATCCATTCATTTATTTCTTTTCGGTAACTACTTTCATGCTTTTCGCTCATCTTGTATTCGCGGATCGTATTATTAATTGCGGGCTCTTTATTCCAGTTCCATGATGCCGTCCACTTTTTTCCGTCGAACTTTGCCGTGAAATCTTCTTTACTTCTTATATAATTTGCCCCACATTTTGCCGTGTTTATTTCTTTCTCATCGTTTATTTCGTTCTCTTCGTTTACTTCGTTCTCTTCGTTTACTTCGTTCTCTTTGTTTCGTCAATGTCCATTGCTGCAATATATGTTCGCAGTTGACGGATAAACCGTTGATGGTTGCCATCAAATACTGGTGGCATAATAGCCGAAATAGCTTGTTGCATTCTTGTATTCGTTTATATTTATATATATATATATATATATATATATATATATATATATATATATATATATATATATATATATATATATATATATATATATATATATATATATATATATATATATATATATATATATATATATATATATATATATATATATATATATATATATATATTAAAAACAACTATCTAAGCGTTATTCAACCTTCTCTTTTATTACAAAAAATCGTATATAAATACAAAGTTATAATTCCCATGACAATTATAAAACAACAATAGTATTAAAAACCATAAATAAATGCGTGACTTTCATCGCGTTTATCTATGTGACTTTTACCACGTATACGTAATAATTTTAATTCACCAACTTTAATAGAACAGATCTTGCATCGAAAATTCAATGCCCAAATAATACATTTAAAAGTTACTTAACAGTCTCACACTGCTCTTTAAATTTCAATGAAATAAATCATAACAAACTTGAAATAACTATTAAATCACTTAAATCTAAGTCCCCAGGAATCGATGATACCTCTTGCAAAGTAGTCTCAGATGTTTTTGAGGAGATACGTAATCCAATTTACCAAATATTTAATTCATCAATTTCAACAGGTATTGTACCTGATAAACTAAAAATCTCTAAAATTATACCAATCTATAAATCAGGAGAAACCAATTCTTTAAACAATTATAGACCAATCTCTATCCTTTCGGTATTCTCAAAACTCCTAGAACGAATAATCTATAATAAATTAAATGAATATTTAAAAACTAACAAAATTATCAATAATGGTCAATATGGTTTTCAAAAGCTACACTCAACTGAGCATGCAATCCTTGACCTCTCAAATAAGATAAGTAGATCATTTAAAAAAAAAATTCACATTAGGGATCTTTATTGATTTGTCAAAGCATTTGACACCGTCAACCATGAGATTTTACTAACAAAAATGAAAAACTATGGTATAAAAAATCAAGCTTTAAATTGGTTTAAAAACTACCTTTATAACAGACAACAGTGTGTTATTTTAGATAGAAAAAGCAACTCAAATTTACTAAAAACAAAATATAGTGTACCCCAAGGTTCCATTCTTGCTCCTCTTTTGTTTCTTATTTATATAAACGATCTTCCAAACGCCTCTAATATCTTTAAAACTATAATGTTTGCCGACGATACAAACTTATTTTACTCGTCAAAGACAATCGAAGACCTCTATGAAAAAACAAATGCTGAACTAAAAAAAGTTAACATATGGTTTAAATCAAATAAACTGTCACTTAATATAGAAAAAACTAAGTATATACTATTTCACTCTAATCAACAAATTAAAAAAATACCCCTGAACCTACCAACAATTAATATAGAAAATATATCCATCAAAAGAGCTCTGAATACAAGGTTTTTAGGAGTTCTAATTGATGAACACATCTCCTGGAAACCCCACATAAACTACATAAACACAAAAATATCAAAGAACATAGGTTTACTTTACAAGGCAAGACCATTTTTGTCACAAAAAGTCTCAAACTTATCTACTTCTCATTCATACATAGCTATCTCATGTATGCCAAAATAGCATGGGGCAGTACCCACAAATCTAAATTACAACCACTTTACTTACGTCAAAAACACGCTTCAAGACTAGTATACAACAAAAGCAAATTTACTCATGCTCAACCCTTACTGGAACAAATAAACGCACTAAATATATTCCAAATAAATATTTTTCAAAACATACTTTTCATGTTTAAATATAAACTAAGTCTGGTTCCAGAGCATTTTACAGCACACTTTTTTAAAAACAATATAAATAAATACAATACAAGAGCAACAGGCAACTTTAAGACTCTCAAAATTCTCAGTTACATATCGTGGTCCCTATTTATTTAACAAATTAGTTTTCAGAAACGAATCACTATTAAACTTAAACAACGAACACTCTCTGAAAAAAAAGCTAAAAACTACAATAATCAAATTAAACAACTGTAAGGAATTTTTTTAAATTTGAATAAATAAATAAATAAATGTAACTTAACTTTTAATACAAATCGATAATAAAAATAATATTAATAACAAGGTATATATGTAACACGTATATATATATATATATATATATATATATATATATATATATATATATATATATATATATATATATATATATATATATATATATATATATATATATATATATATATATATATATATATATATATATATATATATATATACCACGTATGCAACTGATTTTTATGTGTATTACACGTCTAAGAAATAGGTACTCGATGACAAGTCTGACTTAAGTCTTCTGCGAGCTTCCTATGACTACAAATAATTATTTCTTTTTATCAATCTTACACAAATTTTGTTTTTATCATATTTATACACTAACATTATCTTGAAATGTGGTAAATTAACTTATAGTGAAACATCTAAACTCTCCTCCAAAAAATCAGCAGCCTATTTTTATTTATTGTATTTTTTATTTTAATTGGAGTAATATAGAGATATATTTCTCGGATTATTTTTACTAACACGTTATTATATTGTTGTAATTGGTATTTATTTTATTCATGTCTCGAAGTTGTAAGCAACTATATTTACCTCGTATTTATTTACCTCGTATATTTTGAACTTTATATTTACGATTTAAATTTGTATGTCTTTACTGCCAATCAGTGATTGGTAACTTGTAATTACTTTGTAGTTGTAAAATAAAACATGTATATAAAAAAAAAAAAATGTCTGTGAAAGTATGATATGCAGAGTTCGTATTCCCAAGGTTACATTCTTGATACACTTTAACCCAATCTACTGCCGATAGTGTGTCTTTAAAACATTAAATAGAATTTTTATTTATTTTTCTTTTATAAATTTTTTTTTCGAGTTGTTATTTATTTTTGTATCATGTTTTATGGAAAAGTAAATTGGAAAATGATCTGTTCTATCAATTTTTATTATTCATGCTTTTAAGGAGATATCTAAAAATAAGTTTGTTAGTATGTTATCTATAGCAGAAATAGAATTCGAGGTAACCGGCGTGGATTTATTATTAATTGGTAAAATACAATGTTGAAACATGTTATCAAAAAATAATTTAGTAATCGGATACTCTTTGTATTTTAAACAATCTATGTTTAAGTCCCTGATACAGAACAACTTTTTTTGCTCTTTATTGATTTTGAGGAAAATTTCTTCTAGATAGTTAGAACATTTTTTATTATCACCTTCAGGTGGTCTATAACAGGTAGAGGCTATAATATTTTTAAACGTAGAGTTGATGATCTCTATTGTAAAGACCTCACTATCGGGATTAAAAATGGAGTGATCTTTTCTCACTTTTATCACTTGATCATTCCGAACATAAGTTGCGATCCCTCCTCCTTTTTTGTATGCTTTCCTTTAAGTTCAGTTTTAAAGTTTCTGTTTCAAAATTTTCGAGAATTAAAATTATTCATTTGAAAAATTTGCGTATCAGCGTCATTGAGTATATTATTCCCAGTTTCAAAGACATTAAAGCGCATCGTTTCAAAATCTATTGTTTTATTTTTTATTGGCATTGTTTTAGAATGTAAAATTGTAGAACGCGTTTACTTCGTAAAACGAAAGTGTGTAGCGCTATTTTTTAAATCTCGTGAAAATATTTTATGGTACTTTAAAATGGTGTATTTACCTTCGCTTCTTAGTTTCTTCCCATATCATTCTTCGATGATATATTGTTTCTTGAGCGAAGTCTTCATTTATGTATAGGCCAGTTCCTTTAAGATACTTTACAGTATTGAGAATTTTGTTTTTGTCTTGGAAGTTCAAAAGTTTTAAGACTAATCTTCTTGGTTTGCAAACCAAGACAACAAATTTGTTGTTTTTGAATTGTCCGATACAATGAGCTCGTTCAACCACCACTTCGCTTTGTATTTTCTGTTTTGTTTTGAAATTTCTTTAACAGCTTTTTCACAGTCTTCCCAACTTTCGCCTGGTGTTTCTCGTAGTCCATCTTTATTTGTTATATTTTTTTCAAGATATTGTTTTCTTGAAAATTTAGTCTTTTGTCACCTAAGTCTTTTTCTATATTTGATATTTTACATTTGTTTTTATTAATGTCTTTCTCTAGCTTGTCTAATCTATCTGTAAGAATTTTGAGATTTGCACTGATTATTGAGGTAAATAATTTTTCCTGGTCTTTTAATAAACGTTCTGTTTCTTTGAGAATACTTTTTTATGTTCCTCAAGCTAACTTGAAATCATTTTTTCGATGTTTTTTTATTGTAATATCCATTTGTTTTGAAAAAATTTCTTGCTATTAAATAACATAACATAAATAGTCTTTCCTCCGCAAGAGCTGGAGCGCAAAAAAAAAAAAAACTTTCATTAACTTAATTTCAAATTCATCTACTTAATTTCAACAACTCGATTCTAAAATTTAGAACTAAAAGTTCGTAATTTTAAGAACTTTTAGTTCTTAATTCAAATTGCATCAAGTTTTTTTAGTAAGCGTAACTATAACTGCTGTTAATTCTATAATTTTACATGGCATACCATTGGCAAGTTACGCCATGAAAAACGATTAATAAGCTATCATCATGACATTTTTACAAAATTAAAACCCCTTTTCCCCCATCCGAGCGTACGTACTTTATGGACGATCCCTTATATAATAAACCTAAATTTTTAATTAAACTAGGGAATTTAATAATTTAGTTCTTTTATATTTCTTATTATTCTCTAAATGAAAAGAAGAAAGGTAGGAGTCAATTCTAAAAAGCCGTAAACGTAAACCTTCAAAATTTGCTGAATGAAGAGAAATTAAAAACATGGCCAACAAAGTAAAATAGCAAGAATAGTAAAATAGATGTACCCTATTTTAAAGCATGTAGTTAATCTCTAACGAGCTGTAAGGGTGATTTAGAGACACATTCTAATACAGCAATTCATAAAAGTAACATGATTAAATTACCGGAAAATGAACAGTTACGAAAATCAATGACTAACTATCAGGGATACAGCAGTGATATAGCTGTGGTGAAGTTAGAATCGAGATTTGCTATTTTCATTGCTGAGAACAATTTGGCTTTATCCTAAGCCAATAAAATGGTGTCCCAGGTGAAAGTGTTATCTGCAGACCATGCAAATGTTTTCAGCAGACGTCTTTGTTGAAAAGAAATTGACTGTCATAATCCACTATTATGATGTCAATCACAACTCAGTCTACTTCCATTTGAAGGCAGCCATGCCTCACTTCTTACTTGTAAAATTCTCATGCCATTGTATTTGCCTAAGTTCTTTCAAAGACTACTTAAAGCTCCCAAATAACCTGGAAGATTTAGTTTGTGGGGTGTACAATTACTTTGCTTGCAGCACTAGTAGGAGGGCTGAATTCAAAGATTTATATGAATACGCAGAATGTCCTGAACATTTCATTCTAAAGCCAAGCCGAACAATGTGGCTTACTATACGCAATGCAGTCCGCAAAATTTGAATGCAACAAAACGGTAGAGTTAAAAAATAGCAGTTATTCGTCAATTGTAAAGCTTTAAAAATATGAAAAATAAAGGTTATTTATTGTCTAAATATGTTCAGACATTAAACTCTCAAAAAAGTAATATATCCATAGAAACTATACGCCCAAACACCTATACACCACAAAAATGAAATAATAGCTAAAATAAATTTTTTTGTGTGTGTGTTTTAATATAAAATACCTTCGTTCTACTCTAACCTATTTATTATTTTATTGGTAACTACTACTAAATTTTAAATTACAAAAAAATTTAAGGATCACATAAATCACAGAAAAAATATCCTGAAACTATTTGGCAACATTTTTCATGAGTTGGCTTATTAGCAATATGCCGATGTAGAGCAAACTTAAACATGCCGTGTGTGTCACCAGCTTTTCTAGTTCTAAGTTCCTTTTTACTCACAGCTAAAACTGCATTTCATCCCATTTTGGATGATTGATCTTTCTTATATAATTTCTTATCTTCTTTGTCTACATTAAACACTATTAATAATCGAAGTTAAGTTATAAAAATAAGAACTTTGAGTTTATTACTAGAATTGCTTTTCTAAATAAAATAAAAAAATATTTTATACTAAAAATAAAATCATCAAACTGTAAACAGCATCACGAAATGGTAGTAATATACTCAATTATATAAATAACTTGTTGTCCCGATATGCCCCACAAAAGTCATTTTACTGATATTAACACAATTCCAAAAAAATTTTTAAATACAGATTCTAAAAGAGGATAAAAAATACTGTCTGAAAAATATAAACTTTTTATTAATAAAGCAAATTCCCATTAGTTTAAGATAAATTTTATGTCGTTCTATCACCTAAGAAAATACGCAAATTTTGTTTTTTGCAAACTTACTGATGCATTTTGGTACTTTTAACGCATTTTGGTATTTTTAAAATTAAATTTTTTTACAATATTAAAGCGCAATAATTTAAAATGTTTTTTTTTTTGCCTGAGATATAAGGCTTCAGGCATAACTATCCCATTATTCCCCGCTCTATCCTATATTATATTTTTAAACGGAATGTAAAGCAAATCTAAAAGCGAAGAATGATTTGATGTTTCTTTTTTTGTACAATCTATTTGTTAAGCCGTACTTAGAATTTATAGAGTACATTCTAAGTATGCTGATAGACTTCAGATTTCGTCGACGCATTTGTTTTTGTCTGACAAAGAAAACAATCACTCTACTCAACCGATTGCAGCTAGTTCGTCTGCGCCTGTTTCTATATTATCTCAGCATGAACGTTTAGATAAATATTTTGAAAATAAAGATTAAAAGGATCTGAAATAAAGATTCACTTTTGAGGATTACTTTTTAGACATTTGCGAAATACTTGACACCATCTATGTTCGGACTAGTCAAAAAGCAGCTTTTTTAAAACTGGCGTGGAATTCGAGACTGCTCTAAAGGCAACGATGCTGAAATTTTTTGAAACATTTCTATTTAGACAGTTTTTTATGTTTGGGGATTTCCTAAGTTACAGATCTGCGTTGATCTTCTATTTTCTTTGCCTGTAAGTAATGCTACAGCTGAAAGAGAGTTTAGTCAATTAAAATTCATAAAAGATTCCACAGCAAAAATTAACTATTTAAGACCATTATGCGTCGAACTTCGGTACTACACATAGTGGTCTGAAATATTTGATTTTTGGGATGAGACAGGTACTATCTAGGTATAAAAGATATACATTACGGAGAAAAATCAAATTTGCATTTGATAATTTAATTATTGTAGTATATTTTAAAATATTTATTATAAAAAAGTTATAAATATTTTCTTAAATACCAAACCAAATCATGCAAAACCTACAACCCCCTTATTTTGAGGAGGATTGAAACTTTACATGGTCAGTTCTTTTGAACACTAAAAGGTTACAAGATAAAAACCAGTCAATGAATTTAAATTGAATTTAAGGTAGTAAAAATAAACATTTTATTAACTCAGATCCTTTACATTTGTAGAGGTGCAGCAAACATTTTAGGGAATTTTACCGTTTTTTGTATAAGATTTGAAATGAGCATATATAAATTTAAGTTTGGAGTGTGCACATTACCTAAAAATGCCATAGCTATAAGAACCAAAGTTTTTTTTGCCAGGCCTGACAAGACATTAAATTTAAAAAACATATCAACGGTATGCTTTTGGACCTAAAAATAAAAAAAAATAAAAAACAAAAACAAAAACAAAAATTTTTACTTTTAGAAATTTTCGATAAGTTTAAGACTACAAACAACAAAAGTTTTGATTTTTTTAACTTTTTTTTACAATAGTATTTTTGATACTCACTACACACTAAAAAATAAAGGTAGAAATTTTTAGTTAAGGTAGGATATGTGATATACCCTTAGTGAGGTATAATTTTCTACCTTATAAAATTATACCTTACTAAGGGTATATCACATATCCTACCCTAAGGTAGAAATTTCTACCTTTTTTTTTAATGTGTATCATACTTTTTAAATAAATGAACCTAACTTTTCTAAAATGTTCCACCTTTTTTCCAGCGACGGGTCCAGTGAGGGTTTCTACCAGAATCTGAAAGTCCTAAAATATCTTAGAAATGAAGGACATTTTTTTTATTATTTAGGAGAAGCAAATGTGATATAATATAAAAAAATATTTCAACATCTCCCCCCCCCCTTCTCCTAAATAAAATTCCATGATACTTCACTGCTTTTTTCCCTCTTCCTTGTTGTTGACTAATTAGTTCATATATATGACCCACTTGAGCAACTGTATAATTATGTCAAAAATAAAGTAATATAAGTTTTGTACTCGCGATGTGAGTGTGTATATATATATATA
Organism: Hydra vulgaris; assembly: GCF_038396675.1. NCBI lineage: Eukaryota > Metazoa > Cnidaria > Hydrozoa > Anthoathecata > Hydridae > Hydra > Hydra vulgaris. The sequence goes on from NC_088934.1 coordinate 7,182,675, forward strand.
TATATATATTTTTTTTTTTTTTTTTTTTTTTTTTTCAAACATCTTCGCTTCCAACAAGGCTGCAAGCAGCCACTAATTAAAGTTGGAAGTTACTGAAAGAGAAAAGATGAAGATTGTAGAGAAAGGTAACGATTGATGGACGACTTAAAAGATTGCAAATTATATGAATCAGGAAAGCAAGATGAAGGAAGCGAATTCCAAAGAACTGATGTTCGAGGAAAAAAACTAGACGAATAAGCGTTTTTGGAGCACTTAGGAACAGTCACAGAAAAAGACTGACACTTAATTGAATGACGAGTAACACGAGAATGAACTTTAGTAGATGGCACAAGAGACGCTAGCTCTTTAGAGCAGTGCCCATTATAGTATTTGTAGAAAAGAGAAAGAGAAGCAACATTACGACAATGTGATAATGGTTGAAGGTTGGCTGCAAGAGCAGGTCCAACTATGTTTACAACGCGTTTTTGCACCTTGTCTAAAAGAGAAAGGGCATCATTAGAGGATCCGCCCCAGATATGGCAACAATATTCCATACAAGGCCGGATTTGAGATTTATAGAGATAGAGAATAGAATCCAGAGTAAGAAAGTGGCGAGCTCGATAAAGAGATGCAACCTTAGCAGATGCTAATTTTGTAACCGATTTGATATATAGTTTCCAAGAAAGATTGGAAGTAAGAGTTAATCCTAGAAGATGAAGAGTAGGTGACTCATCGAGTACATCACCGTTCATAAATATAGGAAGATCTAAACTATTGCGATAACGATTGGCTGAAAAAAATTGAGTTTTATCTGAATTAAAGTTCACCAGCCACTGTGAGCCCCATGCTGTAGCAGAAGTGAGATCCTTTTCAAGCTCAAATGTCCCCTCCTAGCAATAAGAGGGTGATGGTTTCTTATCACGACAAGAATAAATGGTAGTATCATCAGCAAACAATGCCTCCTTAGATGTGAGAATATCTGGAAGATCGTTAATGTAAATTAAAAAGAGTATAGGGCCAAGGATAGAACCTTGAGGAACCCCTGAAGTTACAGAATAAGAAGAAGAGTGTTGTCCATCGAGGACAACTTTTATGCTACGATTGAAAAGGAAGGATTCAATGATCTTAAAGATGTTGCCGGATACACCATAAGAAGAAAGCTTATGGAGAAGACAAGCATGCCAAACTTTATCAAACGCTTTTGAAATGTCAAGAGCGATGGCCTTAACCTCTCCACCTTCAATTAATGCACGATAAAACCTGTCAGTTATTACTGTTAGCAAATCAGCTGTAGAACGAGAAGATCGAAATCCATATTGATGGTCAGAAAGTAAGTTATTAGATTCAAGATGAGAAATTAAGTGTTTGTTAATTAAAGATTCAAAAACCTTGCTTATGATAGGAAGAAGACTTATGGGACGGTAGTTAGACGAATCAGATCGCTCCCCAGAATTTTTGAAGATAGGGATAACAGATGCGGCTTTCCAGCAGGCTGGAAAACAAGACTCTGATAAGCACTTGTTGAATAGTTTTGAGAGTATAGACAACAGCTCCGGAGAACACTTCTTCAAGACAATAACAGGTATGTTGTCCGGGTCACAAGCTGTAGAAGAGTCTAGGCAGGAAATCACTTTAGATACAGATGCTGGAGTGATATAAATGTCAAGCAATGGATCAACCTGTTTGTTAGCAATATCAGGTAGAACGCAACTAGTGGAATCAAGAGATGATATTGATGAAAAGTTTTTAGCAAACAGTTCGGCTTTGTCTTTAGGTGAGGTGACAAAGTCTAAACCATACAAGAGAGGTAGAATTATAGATTTTCCCTTATTATTGATATTATTAAAGACTCTCCAGAAGTCCCGAGAGCCCAATTTTTGAGATGAGATACGAGATTTCATGAACTGAGAATAGCGGGTTTTGGCGTTAGACAGAACCTTTTTACAATTGTTTCTAGCAGTAATAAACAGACGTCTGCTTTCTGGAGAATTGTTTTGCTGATAAATATGGAAGTAACGGTTTTGATTGGCAATCGCAGCAGCACAGTGTGAAGAAAACCATGGAGGAGAGTGAGGCTTGACCTGGAATTGTCGAAAGGGAATAAAAGATTCCATGCCAGCCTGAATCCACGAAGTTATCTAAGAAGCACATTTGTCGACAGGAAGACGAAAGATTTCTACCCAAAGGCCATCACGAAGAAAATCACGGAAAGAGTCCCAGTCAGCGTTACTGTAGTTGTAAGAGGTACGATAATAGGGGGATTCAGGTGATAAAGAAGAACGAGATATTAGTTTTAGAGAGATCAAACTGTGATCAGAAGAACCTAAGGGTGAATGTGGAGAAACTGAGCACTGACTAGGATCAGAAACAAGACATAAGTCGAGTAGAGAAGGTAAATGATTCGGGTTGTCTGGAAAGTGAGTTGGAAAGTTGACTATTTGAGTTAGGGATTGAGAAAGGCAAAAGTTGTGGGCTTTAATGCCTGCCGAATCACTGACACTAGAGCCAAGCCATTCAGAGTGGTGAGCATTAAAGTCACCAACAACAGCTATATTAGCTGATGGATAAAGAGAGAGGGCTTGGTCAATATGATCAGAAATAACGTCAAAAAGTGTGCAGTCTTGAGATGAAGGAGAGCGATATAGAACAAAGAGAAAGGCAATAGAGTGAAGTGGTGCTAAACGAAAGCACATAAAAGAATTGTCTGTGGATTCAAACCTAGTTTCACGACAAATGGGTGAATTCTTACGAATGTAAATGCCGAGGCCAAGCATGTGACTATTGGAGTCTTTACGAATTAGAGGAAGATAACCATCAACACTAAGATCACAAGATGAGACAGCCGAACTCAAATTAGTCTCATAAAGAGCAAGTAGGTCTGGTGAACTTTGCAAGAGATAAGACTTAACAGAAGAAAAGTTACTTCGAAGACCACGAATATTAGTGAATGATAGGTTTAGAGAACTTGGTGATGATGATGGTTTTTTGTGTTTTATAGTTTTTGGTACTTTATTCATTTTAAATTAGATTGAAGAACTTGACTCAAAGCATAGATAGTACTCAGAACACTGTTTAATAGCCCAAGCAATTGCCTCATTACTACTAATAAACCCAAAGCAGTAACAAAGGGCTCCAAATGTGGCCTCCGCAATGCACACCAAAAGTACAAACAGGGACACCATCCATGCGCAACATGGCACTGTTAAATACTTTGATATTTTTCAGCTGTTGATGGAATCAGCTTCTCTGAGAGCTACCACAGAGTTCGGGAAACCTGACTACCAGCCGGCCTCAGAACCATAAAACTGAGTTTTAGAGCTGTACCCTCATTAGGAGATAATAGAATGAGTTGCCTAGTCATAAAAACAGAGACACAAGCAAAACCCGTGCATTGAGTCAAGAAGATCCAGCATTCAACATCCTAAACTGGAAACAATGTATTAAAATACATCTGCGCCAGCCTAATAGATGAAGAAGGGGTGCGAGGCTGGTCAACAGATAGAATCTGTTTACCCCTTAAGTCTTTGCCTAGGAGGCCTTCTACAAGACAGTAGCTGTGTGCATTTAACATCTGCCCAAGATAAGTATTTTTATCGAGACACCATCTCTAGCCTTTACTCAACCAAGAGCCCCAAGGCAGGGGGTGTTTTAAATCGGAGTTGGCATCTCCTAGCCTTTGCCTAAAAAGGCGTATCCTACAAGGCAGCAGGACATGAAGCAGATTGTACTGGGTTACATATTACCAGTATATATACAGTATATATATATATATATATATATATATATATATATATATATATATATATATATATATATATATATATATATATATATATATATGGTATGTTGCAACTTTATGCAATCTTAGTTAAGTGCGTCGCAGTTCTAAGAGAATTTTTATATCGTGCCAAGTCCTTAATACCGATATGACAACTAACGTGTCATTTATAATATTTACAAGTTTTTTAAGCTTTTCAAAATCTTGCCACATTCTTTTAATGTTTATATGTAAAACTAAATCAAAAAGATCAATTCGCGCGTACTATTTTATTTCAAAAATAGCTGTACGCCCGTTAGGCTTGCCTAATAAAATAGCCTTTTTCAAAAAAATGAAACAAATATAAAAAGTTCCTTTAAAGTAATGCTACTTATAATAATACTTTAAAGTAATGTTACTTATAATAATCCTGACTTGTCCAATAACAAAGTTCGGGTGGAGGGGTTGAAAAAGAGGATAATTGAAAAAGGTAGGGAGGGGGGGGGGTTGAGATTTAGCTTTTTAGCGCACTACATTTATGTCACCTATACATTATTGATAAGGTGAAAGTGAAGTAAATAAGTCTGTCAAACACTTGACAATAACCCTGGGTTTCAAATAGCTTTGAAGTGTTGTCAAGCCAACAGCCGTTGGAGGCCTTTACACAGTTTTTGTTTTTATGTTGACTTTAGATTCAGTTTGTAATGACAAGTATTCAAAAATAATATAGATTGCTATGTTTATTTAGTATGTAAAATACTTGTATTTTTATAATTTTTTTTTAAAATAAAAATATTTATTATCCATTATAATACGCTTTTTATTAAAAAAACAAAAAAAAATTTTCCGACTTTTTTTGTCATTATATAAAGTTATAAAATTAATTTTATTTAATTTTAAAAAATAGTTTACTTCATAGTATAAGAAATTTAAAAACTGCTTTACATTGTAATAAGATCAATCCGAAAACACATTCAACAAGTAGAAGGATAAAGTTTACATGAATGAAGGACAAAAGTTTAAAACTTGATCATGCTTTTACGCTTTATGAGCTTGATGAAAAGTTATTGCAATTAGTACCTGGTTTAAAGAAAGCAAGAGAGAAGCCTCCTGTTCATAATCCTTTTATTTCAGAGCTTAAGCTATCAACATTTGATAAAATTAAGGTATTTATTTGATATTTAGTTTATTATAATCAGAGTCTAATAATAAATAGGCAGTTTTTCATGTCGAATCTAATAATATGGCAAACAGTGACTTGCCATATTATTGTATTGATTCAAAAAAATTTATGTTGCTTTGTTATATGTTCTAATTTTACATTTAGAACTAGAATAAACAAAACTCTGTATTATATTCAATCATTTATTTAGTCTACAGAAAACAAATTAAAATGTAATATTATAGTTTATATTTAGTGTTTAGTATGGTGCCCTTTAGCTGGAATTAAGACTTGAATACATTGTGGCATGCTTAAAATACAGTTTTTTGGAGTTTCTCTCTGTGACTCCATGGATTTATAAGCTTTTCTATAAGTTTTTGCATTGTATTAATCATATTTTTAGCCATTTCTTGTTTCAAGAGCTCTCAGTCGTTCTTTAATAAATTGATATCTTGAGAATTTCTAGGACAATCCAAAATGTCAAATTTTTTTCTGTTTAAATAATTAGTTACAGACTTGGCCTTGTGGCTTAGAGGTCCATTGCATATAATGATGTACATTATTAGGGAACCTCTGAAAACTTTGTCGTAGTAGTTTATCTTAAGAGTTAGTCAGTATTTATCTTCACATAGTGCTTCTGACAGTTTAAAGTTGCCTAGTTTCCTGGAAATTTATTACTGACCACACTATGATGGATGGGTTTGACTATTGATACAATGCAGTTTAGGTGAAATTTTTTCCCCACTCTTCTTCTAATAAAGCTTAATTTATCCATTGTAATTTGGAAAACTGATTTATCCCATTTGTAAACCTGAAAATACCTGTTAGAATAACAAATAATAGAATTGAACCTCAAAATATGTGAGTATACAATAATAATTAAAATACTTTAAACATAGAATTTTATGGTATAGCTTATAGTTACCTTTTTCCAGTTATTGTTGGTAAAGGTTTTTTTTTTCCTTCCTATTACAAGCGTTTTTTGACCATAGTTGGTGCTAAATTAAATTATCAAGCTGGTCATCGAGAAGTTAGCTCAAGTTCCTTTTAGCGTGTCAGCACTATGCATTGAGATATATCAATGCAGAGACTTCTGCAATGGCAGACGCTTTTTTATAACGAATTTTATAAATAAATAAAAAAGATAAAGAATAAAATAAAAAATAAGAAAAACAAATAAAATAAAAATAAAGGGAGTGAAGAAAAGAAAAATAAAGAAATTAAAAAGCAAAAATCAGAAACAAAAAATATAAAAACCAAATCAAACAATTAACAAAAGAAAAAAACGCAGAAAGAAATGAGAAAAAAAAAAAAGAAAGACAAAAAACCAAAGTTAAAAGAAAAAAATATTCGAAAATAATATGATAATTGCTCCGTTTTTGAAGAAAAGAATAAGAAAAAATTTTAAATTTTATTAATTATGAGGGACGATATGTGTTTGATGGGTATTATGATATGATTTCCTTTTTTATTTAAATATTTTCATTTATCATGAAAACTCTATTTTTTTTCCTGACTAAATGTTTTTCTGTGTGTGTGTGTGTGTGTGTGTGTGTGTGTGTGTGACACGTTTTTATTTGTGTGTGTTATTAAAAATTCATTGTTTCTTTATTTATTATTATTTTTTAATGAAATATTTATATTACTTTTATTATTTTTGTTATGATTATTGATATTAAGATTTATTATATTTATTAAATCATTGTTACGTTTTGTCAGTACATAACTGTTTGTAACTTTTCTGTCTATGCATAATATTCAACTGTTTTAAAATTAATATTGTTTTATTATTATATAATTTTCTTATTATTCTTATAATTGTTAATTTATTGTCATTATTATCATTATTATTTGTACTATTAATACTGTTTCATGGTATTTACTTAAGATTAGTTTTTAACTATTTGTAAATGACCTCGATTGTAAGATCTTTTATCGAAATATATTGATTGATTGAATGAATGCCTTTTTTTTATTTATTTGCTAGTTAGCAGATTTATTGGGTATTTCTTGTTCTTTTAGCACACATCTTGAATTTTTCTCCTGGATCTAGGGATTGTGTTTCTTTTTCTCTATTATACTTTTTATTTTATCCTTAGGAAAGTGTTTCTAATAAAATTGAAATTTTTAGGGTTTTAAATAAAAAATGAATTGAATGTTTCATAATAGCACCATTAACATTGAAATGAAAATAATAATGGTGCTAAATCCTTCCTAAATCTTCCTGACAACCCTAATCATTTACCTTCTCTACTCGACTTATGTCTTGTTTCTGATCCTAGTCAGTGCTCAGTTTCTCCACATTCACCCTTAGGTGCTTCTGATCATAGTTTGATCTCTTTAAAACTAATATCTCATTCTTCTTCATCACCTGAATACCCCTATTATCGAACCTCTTACAACTACAGTAAAGCTGACTGGGATTCTTTCCGTGATTTTCTTCGTGATGGCCCTTGGGTAGAAATCTTTCAACTTCCTGTCGACAAATGTGCTTCTTAGATAACTTCGTGGATTCAGGCTGGCATGGAATCTTTTATTCCCTCTCGACGATTCCAGGTTAGGCCTCACTCTCCTCCATGGTTTTCCTCACACTGTGCTGCTGCGATTGCCAATCGAAACCATTACTTCCATATTTATCAGCAAAACAATTCTCCAGAAAACAGACGTCTGTTTATTACTGCTAGAAACAACTGTAAAAAGGTTTTGTCTAACGCCAAAACCCGCTATTCTCAGTTCATGAAATCTCGTATCTCATCTCAAAAATTGGGCTCTCGGGACTTCTGGAGAGTCTTTAATAATATCAATAATAAGGGAAAATCTATAATTCTACCTCTCTTGTATGGTTTAGACTTTGTCACCTCACCTAAAGACAAAGCCGAACTGTTTGCTAAAAACTTTTCATCAATATCATCTCTTGATTCCACTAGTTGCGTTCTACCTGATATTGCTAACAAACAGGTTGATCCATTGCTTGACATTTATATCACTCCAGCATCTGTATCTAAAGTGATTTCCTGCCTAGACTCTTCTACAGCTTGTGACCCGGACAACATACCTGTTATTGTCTTGAAGAAGTGTTCTCCGGAGCTGTTGTCTATACTCTCAAAACTATTCAACAAGTGCTTATCAGAGTCTTGTTTTCCAGCCTGCTGGAAAGCCGCATCTGTTATCCCTATCTTCAAAAATTCTGGGGAGCGATCTGATTCGTCTAACTACCGTCCCATAAGTCTTCTTCCTATCATAAGCAAGGTTTTTGAATCTTTAATTAACAAACACTTAATTTCTCATCTTGAATCTAATAACTTACTTTCTGACCATCAATATGGATTTCGATCTTCTCGTTCTACAGCTGATTTGCTAACAGTAATAACTGACAGGTTTTATCGTGCATTAATTGAAGGTGGAGAGGTTAAGGCCATCGCTCTTGACATTTCAAAAGCGTTTGATAAAGTTTGGCATGCTTGTCTTCTCCATAAGCTTTCTTCTTATGGTGTATCCGGCAACATCTTTAAGATCATTGAATCCTTCCTTTTCAATCGTAGCATAAAAGTTGTCCTCGATGGACAACACTCTTCTTCTTATTCTGTAACTTCAGGGGTTCCTCAAGGTTCTATCCTTGGCCCTATACTCTTTTTAATTTACATTAACGATCTTCCAGATATTCTCACATCTAAGGAGGCATTGTTTGCTGATGATACTACCATTTATTCTTGTCGTGATAAGAAACCATCACCCTCTTATTGCTAGGAGGGGACATTTGAGCTTGAAAAGGATCTCACTTCTGCTACAGCATGGGGCTCACAGTGGCTGGTGAACTTTAATTCAGATAAAACTCAATTTTTTTCAGCCAATCGTTATCGCAATAGTTTAGATCTTCCTATATTTATGAACGGTGATGTACTCGATGAGTCACCTACTCTTCATCTTCTAGGATTAACTCTTACTTCCAATCTTTCTTGGAAACTATATATCAAATCGGTTACAAAATTAGCATCTGCTAAGGTTGCATCTCTTTATCGAGCTCGCCACTTTCTTACTCTGGATTCTATTCTCTATCTCTATAAATCTCAAATCCGGCCTTGTATGGAATACTGTTGCCATATCTGGGGCGGATCTTCTAATGATGCCCTTTCTCTTTTAGACAAGGTGCAAAAACGCGTTGTAAACATAGTTGGACCTGCTCTTGCAGCCAACCTTCAACCATTATCACATTGTCGTAATGTTGCTTCTCTTTCTCTTTTCTACAAATACTATAATGGGCACTGCTCTAAAGAGCTAGCGTCTCTTGTGCCATCTACTAAAGTTCATTCTCGTGTTACTCGTCATTCAATTAAGTGTCATCCTTTTTCTGTGACTGTTCCTAAGTGCTCCAAAAACGCTTATTCGTCTAGTTTTTTTCCTCGAACATCAGTTCTTTGGAATTCGCTTCCTTCATCTTGCTTTCCTGACTCATATAATTTGCAATCTTTTAAGTCGTCCATCAATCGTTACCTTTCTCTACAATCTTCATCTTTTCTCTTTCAGTAACTTCCAACTTTAATTAGTGGCTGCTTGCAGCCTTGTTGGAAGCGAAGATGTTTAAAAAAAAAAAAAATACTTTTGGCTATAATTTTCATTGAAAAGTGTGTCACCTATCTCTGTTTGTGGTAATACATTTATTTGTAAATGATATGACTTGAAAAAATTTTTTTTTTACTTGTAATGCTCATAAAATATTCAAAACAGAAAATTTTTTTTTCTAGAATTCACCCTTTTCAACACGCATTTTTGAGTTGTGAAGATAGTCCATTTTATTTTATTTTCTTATGTATACCATTAACAGTGACCTTAATTTGTGGTATTGTATAAAACAATCATTGGAATAAAAAATTATTTATTGCTGTCATTGTATACGCATTTTTGAGTTGTCAAGATCTTTTTAACTAAATATTTTGATATCAACTTAATAATAGCCTAATCATGAACAAAGTGCATATTTATTAAGAAGCAAGTGATTAAAAACAATAGAATAAGATTATGTGTAGCTTTTACTACAAGTTACAGCAGTAGATATTACTGTAACTTTTGCTGCTGTTAAGCTAGTTTCTGATGAGCTCAAGAACCATATTAAATTCTAATTTCCACTGAAAATCCATCTAATTTTAACAGTTGTCCTCTATTATAGTTTAATTTTCACTGAAAATCCACCTGATTTTAACAGCTGATGATATATTGCAGAGTTGTAAGTTTAAAGAAAACTAGCAACCAAATAAATAAAATTATCAAATTAGAAGCTAGAGCTGTTGCAGTTATTTAGAACAATAATATAAATAAAGTGGTCACTGTTCCATCAATAGACAAAATTCTTAGAAAAAGCGCTTGCATATTAGTATATAAATGTTTGTGTAGAACCATGTGTAGCAATTTCAAAAACTATTTTACATTACAAAAATACTCAAAACAAATGTGCAACAATCTATCTGTTGTAATTCCAAAAGATAAAACTTGAAAGTACAAATAAGTCATTTTATTAAGCAGGCGCTGTTTTTTACAATCTTTTAACAGGAGGCAAAAGTGCAAAAAACCTTAATTCAAATCACATTTATAAAGTTTGTAAATATTATTATATTTATATTTTATACTTTTAATCACATATAATTCCTAATTTTATACTCTTTTTAATTTTATTTTGGATTCATATTGATAGCAGTTGTTTATAACTGAAATGTGTATCCTGTTAAAATATTCATTTACTTAAAAAAAATAAAAATAAAAAATGGTTTTTTACAATTTTTTAGCATGATTTGTAGTACATTTTTAGCATAGCATAAAAAGCATCATTCTTGTGTATTCCTAATTGTTGTACATGTTTCCATGTATTTTTTCTGTTGTATTTTTGTGTGTAATGCAGTTATACTTAGCTATAGTATGGTTGTTTTATAGTTATATATAGTATATATAGCTGGGCTGGGTTGAAAAGTTTTGTTTTTATCATGGAGGGGAATAAATAGACTAAATATTAAATTAAAAATATATGTAAAAAGGCATAAGGTGGTTCTGTTAATATTTTACAATCTACCTCTAAAACAATAGTAATTGGGGTTAAAGACATTGATTGTAGAGTTCTAAAGTTTCTGTTATCAAAACTCACTTTACAGAAGGAATGATAGGAAGGCTGTAAAATCAAGTTTTTACTTAAGGCTTAAATTCTATCAAACGTAATAGAGATACAACAACAAAAAAATTCCTTTAAACAGGTATAAGACCACTAAGTCAAATTTGTAAAAGTGTTCTTAGCTAATATTTAATTTTTTTTTTTATTCCAAATTAATTAAAGTGATTTAATGTCATGGAAGAACATGTCACAGAAGGACAGAAAGTACACATTCATGAAGTTATCATATAATTCTATTTTAAACAAACAAAAACAAATTTGTGTTTTAAACAAACAAAAATTTTTTTTATAGATTTCATATACTTTTTCATCATTGACATTGTCAATAACTTTCTTTTCTTCTTTTTCTCTATTCTTTTTTTCTCATGTCAATGATTTTTCTCATGTCAATGATTTAAAAACATCTGATGAATTTTTAAAGGTGCTGTTTATGTATAAGTCAATAAAATTTGGATTCAATCTTCAATCAATTCAAAATTTGGATTCAATCACATGGTGAACCTTTAAAATTTCATAAATGTAGATGCTATCATTTAAATCTGGAAACTCAATATCTTTTGTGTCTAAGTAGATCACTGTGATGTCACACAGACAATCAGCTACATCAAAAAACTGTTTAGCATTTTCAATAACAACTTAGCTGACAAAACTTCTCTGTAAACTTGGTTTTTAATAGTTCTACCAAATCCATCATGTCGTCCTATAAACTGATGTGCCTCACCATAACTCCAAGTCAATGTCATATTTTCAGGGTATAAGAGAAGGACCGAAAGACAAATTGAAATCGAAACTGACCAGCACATCCATCACTCCAGAAATGGAAAGTGGAAATTGATGGAGCTATACCCTTGACCATTCTAATAAGCTGATTGTTGTTTGTAAATTCAACATTGCGATTATGCTTCTATTTGATATAATTGCTCTTGGAAACTTAATTAAAATTTTTATCAAGTTTACCATTTTGAACTGTAATACTTTTATAAAAGTAACAAGCTGCTGTGAATATGGTAAAATGTTCATGCCCAAAATAAACACTCTGGATCTTGTGGAGTTGTTTATTTTCATAGTTCTTTGAAAAATTGACACTGATTGTTACTTCATCTTCTTTGAGATTTGTCTTTAGCCATTTTAAATTGAAAACTGACAGTAAATATTATGTTTATGCATTTTCATTTTTCTACCATCGACCATTTTTGATAAAAGCATGGCAGCTTCTCCTTACCAGTAGCTTCTTCTCGAACTTTGAGAACAACCTTTTTTAAGGTTATCCAATGGTAATATGGTAAAGCATCAATTTTTTTAAATTCTTGACAAAAATCATATATTATGATTCTTGCTGGACATTTTAAACAATCACCTTCCATGCACATGAGTGACTTGACAAAGCATACACCAAGTATCACAAGATCCTGAGTTCAGCTGACAGATTTTCAATAATTCTTTTTTTTTTTCTTTGGTAAAATATTATTTTATTGCCTGTAGCAAAAGTTGGCTATTTTCGCATAGACTTTGACACCATCAGATTTCCCTCAGTATCTTTCCTGCCTATGGAACAATAGCTTATATCTGGTTGTTTTAAAAAAACAACAATTTTTTTTATTGTTTACCTGTATTATTGATGACCTTCCAGTTTTGAAAGACAGCTTTCTTCTAGAATTATAAAAAATATTGCTTTTTTTTCTTGGTGACAAACTTTTTACAAGAGCAGATGAGACTTTAACTTGAAGTATCCTTTTTTTTGGCAAATCTTGTTCTAATTTGGCTAATGAACGACAAACCACTTGATTAGTTGTTCCATCTTTGTGTATTGTTTTCATCTGAAAATAAGACAATGCTTATCAAAAGAGATAAAATGAGTAAAAATAATTATGTTATTAAAATACATAAGTAATGATAATAAATCATATAAAGAATAACATACAAAAATAAAAATAAATGGCATAGTTTTTTTAAACTTTTTTTGTTCTGTCTTTTTTTATATTAGATTCATATTCTTTTGTGTTTTTCTTCAAAAGTTCTAACTTTATCTTCTTTAGCTCTCTTTTTTGTTTAAGGTATTTCTCATTATTATTTTCGTTCAGTCTAAATAAATATTCCTTCTGTCTTTGTGAACCTGACTTTCCTATATTTTTTTAAATTAGTTATGGCCTGAAAGTAAAAAAGAACCAAAAATCCTATCATAAAATATACTTATACAACTGTAAAATAAACTTAATCAAGAAGTAATCCACTTGTCACAGAAGAATATACATTCATTGTCATGGAAAAACGCCAAACTGAACCCCTATAAAAATGTTTACCATATATTGGGCTTGCTCTGCAATTGAATCTTAGTAGAGTCCGTTACAATCTAATACTCTGTGGAATATAAGAAAGTCCTAACTTATACAGCTGATAAGAAAAAACTTTTTACCCAAAATTTGTCATAGAAGGATTTTTATTTTTGTATAAAATGTAATGCATTTTTTAACATTGTCATTAATGCTAAGAAAATGTAAATTTTTTTTAGAAATACACCATACTTGTGTATTTCTGAAAAAATAGTGAAGTCCTTCAAAAAAGATAGATGCATATTAGATCTTCCAAGTTTAATACTGTTTGTCTTTTTGTGACAATGAATATGATTAAAGGTTGACATTAAAGGCTTGGTATGGACAACTATATTTATCTTTAAGATTAAAGTTGTAAATTTAAGTATTCTGCTGATGAAATTTTTTTTCATGTTTTATGTTTTTTTTTTTTGTTTTGTTTTTTAAACATCTTCGCTTCCAACAAGGCTGCAAGCAGCCACTAATTAAAGTTGGAAGTTACTGAAAGAGAAAAGATGAAGATTGTAGAGCAAGATAACGATTGACAGACGACTTAAAAGATTGCAAATTATATGAGTCAGGAAAGCAAGATGAAGGAAGCGAATTCCAAAGAACTGATGTTCGAGGAAAAAAACTAGACGAATAAGCGTTTTTGGAGCACTGAGGAACAGTCACAGAAAAAGACTGACACTTAATTGAATGACGAGTAACACGAGAATGAACTTTAGTAGATGGCACAAGAGACGCTAGCTCTTTAGAGCAGTGCCCATTATAGTATTTGTAGAAAAGAGAAAGAGAAGCAACATTACGACAATGTGATAATGGTTGAAGGTTGGCTGCAAGAGCAGGTCCAACTATGTTTACAACGCGTTTTTGCACCTTGTCTAAAAGAGAAAGGGCATCATTAGAGGATCCGCCCCAGATATGGCAACAATATTCCATACAAGGCCAGATTTGAGATTTATAGAGATAGAGAATAGAATCCAGAGTAAGAAAGTGACGAGCTCGATAAAGAGATGCAACCTTAGCAGATGCTAATTTTGCAACTGATTTGATATATGGTTTCCAAGAAAGATTGGAAGTAAGAGTTAATCCTAGAAGATGAAGAGTAGGTGACTCATCGAGTACAACACCGTTCATAAATATAGGAAGATCTAAATTATTGCGATAACGATTGGCTGAAAAAAATTGAGTTTTATCTGAATTAAAGTTCACCAGCCACTGTGAGCCCCATGCTGTAGCAGAAGTGAGATCCTTTTCAAGCTCAAATGCCCCCTCCAAGCAATCAGTTTAAGTTTTTAGTTTATAAGTTATAAGTTTTTAGCAAACAATTCAGCTTTGTCTTTAAGTGAGGTGACAAAGTCTGAACCATACAAGAGAGGTAGAATTAAAGATTTGCCCTTATTATTGATATTATTAAAGATTCTCCAGAAGTCACGAGAGCCTAATTTTTGAGAAGAGATACAAGATTTCATGACCTGAGAATAGCGGGTTTTGGCATCAGACAAAACCTTTTTACAATTGTTTCTAGCAGTAATAAAAAGACGTCTGTTTTCTGGAGAATTGTTTTGCTGATAAATATGGAAGTAACGGTTTTGATTGGCAATCGCAGCAGCACAGTGTGAAGAAAACCATGGAGGAGAGTGAGGCTTGACCTGGAATCGTCGAGAGGGAATAAAAGATTCCATGCCAGCCTAAATCCATGAAGTTATGTAAGAAGCACATTTGTCGACAGGAAGACGAAAGATTTCTACCCAAAGGCCATCACGAAGAAAATCACGGAAAGAATCTCAGTCAACTTTACTGTAGTTGTAAGAGGTTCGATTATAGGGGGATTCAGGTGATGAAGAAGAATGAGATATTAGTTTTAGAGAGATCAAACTGTGATCAGAAGCACCTAAGGGTGAATGTGGAGAAACTGAGCACTGACTAGGATCAGAAACAAGACATAAGTCGAGTAGAGAAGGTAAATGGTTCGGGTCGTGTGTCACTACTTGTCAATGTCACTACTTTTCAATCCTGCCCAGCTAAATAATGGTTTTAAAATAATTTAAAATTTTAAAACAAAATAATTTTTAACATTAAATTTTGTTTAAAATTTTAAAACAAAATAATTTTTATACTTTATTAGTTTTTTATATTACATTAATTTTTTATAATAATTTTTTTTTTTATATTGCATTTCCTTTTTATACTACATTAATCTTTTTTTATTACATTTTTTTTTTATATTGCATTTATTTTTTATATTACATTTATTTTTGCAGCTTTTATTTATGGTTTTAAAAGGTCTAAACTGATATGCTTTAGAAAAAAAGGCAGAATTTTTTTTTTCCCTATGGGAAATTTATTGTTATATAACTTTATGTTTTATTATAACTTGTTTATTTGATATATTTTTAATTTTCTTATATATTTTTTTTAGATGGCTTTTTTAATAATCTTGGTGCCAATACGTCTTCTTTTGTTAGGTTTTACTCTTCTTGCTGCAGGAGTAGTTGCAAAAGTATCGTTGATTGGATTTAAAGAATCAAATCCGCCTGTGCCTATGCACAAATTCCGAAGGTATGGTTTAAAAAAAGATAATAAATAGTAGATTTATTTATTATACAATGTCAAGATTGAAAAAAAATTTTTGCCAAAAAAGAAGTTTTTCGGTAGTTTTTATACTAAAACATATATCAAGTTTTACAATTTTTTTTAAATACAGAATAAAACATTTTTTAAGTTTTATAGATATTATGTAAATATCATATGTAAAAGTATTATGCATTATAGCAAACAAAAGGATTTTTAAAAAATCTAAAAGTTCTAAAAACATCAAAACACCAGGAAAATTTTTTTGCGTAAGTGTCATGATTAAGATACTTATGTTATTAATGTGCTCAGATAATTAGTCCTAACAAACTGCAGATGGTCTTAAAAAAGTTGTGTTCTGAAACTTAAAAAAGAAAAAATTTAATAAGACAGTCCTGCTACTCCTGTGACATTGTGCTACTCCGGTGCTGCTGTGGAGGCAAAAAATAAAAATAAAAAAAAGCTCTAAATTTTATTTTAAGAAACAAAAGTCTTTTTTGCTATATAGATTTTTTTGCTAAAAACACATACTTTATATGCAAATGTAAATAATCCACTTATATATTGTTTTATACAGGATTGTGTGAAATATATGAAAAGTTTTCTAATAATTAAGTCTTTTTTGCTTTTTTTATTTTTATTTATGTTGGTATATTTAAAAAAATTGACAAGATTGAAAAAACACAAAGCGTGTTGTCTTATCCAAGTGGAAAATTTGAAACTTTGATTCAGAGTTGTTAGTCCTTGGCTTTGGCCTTTGCCTTAAGACCAAAAATTAAGGCCTTGGTCTTGAAACTTTTGGCCTTGGCCTTGGTCTTGGCCTTAAAATTTTTGGCCTTGAACTTGATTGTTTTGGCCTTGGCCTTTATAAAAAAATACACAAATATAAAAAATTAAAAGTTTTCATTCTTTATTTTACACAATTGATTACTTAATCATTCTTTGTTTTACCTAATTCCTTTATTAACTTAAGGCAAAAATTTAGTCAAGGCCAACAGCTACGCAAACATTTTAAAGTCTTTTGTCTTTAAAATGTTTGCGTAGCTGTTGGCTTTTAAACTCATATTCTTGGCCTTGGTCTTGGAAATTTTGGCCTTGTTAACAACTCTGCTTTGATTTTAGATTTGCCCTCTCTGTTGAGTGAATACAAAAATATTGAGTTTGTAGATGGTATATGGAACAATCGTGTATAATATATTTATAAAATGAGAAAACTTTAAAATTTTATTTAACAATTTAAAATCTTTTTTGCTATAATATTTTATTTAAGCAAGGTTGAATATATATATATATATATATATATATATATATATATATATATATATATATATATATATATATATATATATATATATACATATACATATATATTGCTATATATATAATATTATTGCTCCTTTTTGTTGAGCACTCTCCAATATATCTGGTTATTATAAATAATTCCAACGATGAAACAGCATTATTTCAACTACTCAATGAAGAACATACCAATTCCATCAAAAAAACTATACTTAAAATGCTTAACAGAGAAAATAAAGCTTGTTGTAAAATGAATGAGGTGGAAAGCTTTGATGTGCGATAAAAACCCCGACCAGGGGTTTGTTTATCATTTTGATCTTAAAACAAGAAAATGCCCACCGCGACACCCCGATCTTGTAAGTTTTGAGCATGATTTATTAAATATATTAAAAAATATCTCTTATACCACTATCCATAACGATTTTTAAAAGCAATTAAGTAATGATATTGCTAAAATTAAATCTTCGGAAGACTTGTTTATTTTTGCGGATAAAACTCAAAATCTTTATAAAATTGATAAACCTTCATATGAAAAACTTTATATCGATAATATTACTAAAACATATGAAAAGTCTAATACAACACAATACAACAATATTAACATTGAAGCTAAAGTAATAGCAACAAATTTGGGTATTGATGATCGATTAGAACGTCTTGCTATGAAAACAGCATTTATTACCGTAAAAGACCACAAAGAGAATTTCGCCAATAACCCTCAGTGCCGATTAATCAACCCTGCTAAGCCTGAGCTAGGAAAAGTTAGCAAATCTTTACTAGACGACATTAACAAGAAAGTTAGAAATGCTATGCTTGTCCATCAATGGCATAGTACAAATGACGTTTTAAAATGGTTCCATGGCATCAATGACAAAAAAAACTGTGTTTTTGTGCAATATGATATTGTTGATTTTTACCCCCCCCCCCTCCCCCCCCCATTTCTAAACAGTTTCTCCACGATTCTTTGACTCACCAAAAATTTTATTCAAATTTCAGATAATACAACTGATATTATTTACCATTCTAGAAAATCCTTACTTTTTACAAGAAATAATATGTGGGTTAAAAAATCAGGAGATTCCGATTTTGACGTGACAATGGGAAGCTTTGACGGAGCCAAGTTGTGTGAACTGGTAGGCCTTTTTATTTTATATACCATCAGCAAGGAATACGGATTAAGCGCCAACGGTTTATAAAGAGATGACGGGCTTTGCTGTTTCAATGGTATTAGTGGACCGCAATCGGAAATAATAAAGAAAAATCTTATCATTCTTTTTAAAGAAAAATTCAAACTTAATATAACAATAAATTCTAATTTAAAAATTGTTAACTTTCTTGACATTTCGCTCAACTTGTCTGACAATTCTTATCAGCCATATAGGAAAGCAGGTGACATCCCATTATATATCAATGTTAATTCGAACCATCCTCCAAACATTCTTAAAGCTATTCCCTCAATGATATCTAATCGTATAAGAAGTATATCTTCAAGTAATGAAGTTTTAATCGAGCCACTAGTTTTTACAACAGTGCCCTCAAGTCTAGTGGATTTAAAGAAAACATTACTGCCGTTGCCAATGATTCTATAAAAGTTGCAAAATCACGTGCACGAAATATTATTTGGTTTAACCCTCCGTTTTCAATTAATGTCAAGACAAACGTAGCCAAACTTTTCCTAAATTTAATCAATAAAAACTTCCCAAAATCTCATAAATTCCATAAGCTGTTTAATTGAAACAACCTGAAGGTTAGCTATAGCTGTCTTCCAAATATTCGCAACATCATCACTTCACATAACAATAAAATTTTATCAAATTCTTCAAACCTTAATGCTTCAATGTACAGTTGCCGACATAATAATTTATGTCCACTTAATGGAAAATGTTTAACTAAAAATGTCATCTATTTATGTAATGTTAAGACAAATCAGCAAGATGAAGGCAGATATTACATTGGGCTTACAGAAAAAACTTTTAAAGATCGCCTTTACAAGCACAATAATTCCTTTCGTTATGAAAGTGGGTCAAACTCTACTGAACTTTCTAAATTTGTGTGGAGTGTTAAAAAGAAAGGTTTAAATCCTGTCCTTTCATGGAAAATTTTAGACCAGGCTGAACCGTTTAAACCTGGTGCTAAGTCATGTAATTTATGCTTGATGGAAAAATATCATATAATTTCATCCCCATTGCCTTTACTAAATAAGCGAAACGAACTTGTGTCTAAGTGTCGCCATGAAAACAAATATATGATGAACAACTTTAATGTCATCAAAGACACACTCCACTGTATTTTTAATAAATTTTTTTTTTTTGTAACATCTGATGATCGCTATTTGCGTGAATCTCTGAGTAATGTTTTAAATATATCGAGTGTTATAATTATTTAGTTTTTTTACTATATATTGCTCTACTTTGGTATTGAGCACTCTTTAACAAGAAATATTTACACAATTATTACAATATATATATATATATATATATATATATATATATATATATATATATATATATATATATATATATATATATATACATATATATATATAATATATATATATATATATATATATATATATATATATACATATATATATATAATATATATATATATATATATATATATATATATATATATATATATATATATATATATATATATATATATATATATATGTATATATATATATATACATACATACATACATACATGCAGTGCTTACAGAAAGTATTAACACACTCGTAATTTTTTTATTATAGACAACTTCAAATCAATATAAATGTAAAGAAATTTTAATTATGAACTAGTTTTTTTTTAAATGAATAGTAAAACCAATTAAATTTAATTATAATTCAAATATTGTCAACCTGCTTGTTTTTTTTATGAGTTAATTAGAAGTTTAATGACTTCTAGAAAAAATGTCTGAAATTAGGCGTGCAAAAGTATTAGCGCACTCATTTAAAATATATTAGCACACTCGTTTAATTCCTTTGAGAAAAACTTTTTTGGTTAATTTTTGTTAAAAACTCTCTGTTGAATAATAATAGTCAATAAAAAATATAAGAAGAATAAATTAAAGTGGCAGAAATATCATTTGAGATACAGTTAGTTAAAACTTTAAAATTGCAACAACAAAAATATGGGTTTAAGGAGCATATCAATTGAAACAAAGTGGCAAGATGTTGGCCTGAACCAAAGTGGTCTCAGCAATCAAGAAATCGGACATCAACTTAAAATCAGTGAGTGCAGCGTTAGAACAATGCTCAAAAACTATAAGAGTTTGGAACAGTCAAAGCCAAAAGTTGCTCTGGTCGTCCCAAAAAAAATTCAGAATGGGACAAAAATAAAGCAATTATGCTCGCTAGATGCAACCCAATCATGAGAATAGCCGAAATTGCCTCAGACCTGAATACAGCGTTGGGTGCACATTAAGTTAATCGATCAACAATTAGCAAGCTTATGAAGAAAAAACATTTCAACCTTGCAACAAAGAAGTCACTATTAAGTATCAAAGACCGTCTCAAGCGAAAAAAATGGTGCAAAGAGAGATGGACTGTAGAGCAATGGAGAAAAGTAATTTTCTCGGCCTAGTCAAATTTTGAACTTAATCGCAAGAAAAGGGTTGTCGTGAGAAGATACAAAAACAAAAAATATAACCTCATTTTATCATGTCAAGAGTTCAAGGAGGAGGAGTTTCAATCGGCATTTGGGGCTGCATTGCTGAATCTAGCAATGGAGTGGTGCATCTTTACACTGATTGCCTTAATCAAAATCGATATAGAGAGATATTAGAAGATTATTTAAAGCCATCAATGGATGTTTTCAAGGCTGACTCCACCTGGCAATTTCAACAAGATAACGCTCCTTTTCACACAGCACACTCAATTAAGCAATACATGGAAGAAAAACGGTTGAATCTAATGCCTTGGCCCGCTCGTTTACCCGATTTAAATCCTATTGAGAATCTTTGGAGTTAAATGGACTGCAAATTACAAAAAAAGAAAGCCCACTAACTTGGTGCAGCCCAAAACGCAAATGCAAGAGTTGTAGAATACCGTGTTGCAAATTTTAATTAATCTGAATTAATCAGAAAACTTATAGATTCTATGCCGCGTAGAGTCTTGGCATGCCTTAAAAACAAAGGTGGTCACACCTTTGTTTTTAAGGCATGCCAAGACTCTACACCAAGTTTAATTTTACTACTTGCCTTTGAATGATTGTGGTAACACATGAAACTCAGAGTTGCAATATTAAATTATATTATAAATATTAGCAATTAGCTAATTCCTTCTACTGCGGGTAACAGTAACATATTTACTATATAGGTCTAGTTTATCTATTGAGCACTCTTTAAAGTATACAATATTATACATGATAATATAAAGATATTTTCTTTAATCATATATATACACTTACGTATATATATATATATATATATATATATATATATATATATATATATATATATATATATATATATATATATATATATATATATATATATATATATATATATATATATATATATATAGTTGCATTTGAGAGCATGAAATAGATGCATTTGAGAGCAGCAAGTTGTTGCATTTGAGAGCACGAAAAGTAAAAAATGATTCTTTTGACAACAAATATGTCACTTTTAATTACTTTTGAATTTCATCCAACATTTCCGCGTCGTCAAAAAGTTGAAACCATTAATTTAATTGGAATTTAATCACTTTTTAAAAAAACCGCAAAAACGCAAATTTAATTGACCAGAATGTTTTTAAAAACATTTTGAATGTTTTTAAAACATTCTGAATGTTTTTAATAATATAAACAATGATTTTATTTTTATTTTTTTTGATAAAATGTTTTTATTTCAATTTTTTTACTATAAATCATGCACGGAGTGTTGCTACATCAACTATCGTATAGCCTGTTGCTACAAGGAAGTGCTGCTACATCGACTATCTTATAGCCTGTTGCTACAAGGGAGTGTTGCTACATTGACTATCTTATAGCCTGACTCGCAAGGGAGTGCTGCTACATCGACTGAGGCTTTGGTTGGGGTAGGCAGTCTATCAAGTAATTAAAAAAAATTCCGGTGTTGCATTTTAATTTTTTTTTTGTGTCAAAAAAATACTGAAAAACTTTCTGACAACCAGTTAGGACCACTGAGCTATCAATGATATGCTTTTAAGAGAAAAACAAACCTATTTATAAATCTCTTATAAGGTCTGCGTATGCAGAAAAGATGTGCATGTTAATTTTTTTGCTCTAAAAGCAATTTTTCAGAATGAATTATTTTACTAAAAAATATAGAAGTAAATAATGAATAGGTATAGATATGATCGATGTGAGATAGATAAGTATGGAAATGGTAGGTTTGGTAAAGACCCGTTTTTTATGGTTCCAGAAAGAAATTTATACAAAGAAAAAGTATAGAAAAGGTCGGTGTGGAAAAGAAAATGGCATTAGGAAAAGCAGTTTACCTAGAATTTTAAACTCTTTATAAAAAACAAATAAAAAAAACCCTTTATAAATATATACATTTTCTCAAAATAAAAGAAAATAAGAAACTTCAAAATCAAATACTAAAAAAATTATAACTTTAAAATTCTAAAGAAAGCATCAATTGCAGTTGTAACAATGTTTACTATTTAAAATTGTGTATACCAATATTGCAATGTAAAAACATAAGCATTTCTCCTGTTTCTGGAGCCAACCTATTTCATCGTGAAGAATAAATTTGTCCTTTGCAACTGAATAATCGTTCACTTTCAACAGAAGATGGCGGGCATGATAAATACTTCTGAACTATTGGAGCTAATTGCTTGAAGTTATTCTTATTTGCTCCCCACCGTGCTATAGGACTATCTTGTTTCATGATAATGTTGTTGCTCAAATACATTAAAAATTTTCAATTTTAGATGTTTACTTTCTGTTTCTTGCAGAACTTGATGTGTTTTCGAACAAAGTGTTTTTATTTTTAATAAAATTTTCAAAGCAGTTTGAAAAATCGAAATCTAGATTTATTGTATTTGATGACAAACTAACCTCATAATGAAATTCCATATGATCTTTTTGTTTAAGACTTTTTGAGCAATCTACAAGCCATTTAATAATATTTCTAAATTAACTATCAGCTTCTTCATTTAGAAAAAAAATTATGTTTACACCTTGGATCTAAAAATGTGGCTATAATAAAATTTTTGTTGTTGAGTTATTTTTCAAATCTTTCATTCGCTGATTTTTTACATTCTTTTAATGTTGTTCCTAATCCTAAAAACAGAGGAGACTGTTCAGCTTGAACCAACATAGTTTATATAACTGGTACAGCTGGAATTATAGCAGATGCAGTTGCTTCATGCTCACTTAATAAATTTGTTATATCATTAAACATTTTTAAAAATTGTAGTAATTTTTCTAAAATAATCCTTTCATTGTTTTTGACTTTAGTTCAGAGTTGTCATTATCTCAACAAAATGGGATCAAAGCACTCTTTTTATTTTTATTTAAACTATTAAAAGAATTTTTGAACAGAAAATAAAATATTGACTATTCCAACTTGTTGTAATGTCTTGTTGGAACCAATATAGCAAAAGTAAATGAATAAAAAAAGTTGCCAATTAATCCGTACATCACTAATATATCAGGGGCTGTTCTAGGAAAATAATTTGGGCAGCTGTACCCTGATACCCCCCCTCCCTTATCTCAGCGAAATTTAGTGGTAATATTGCTGAATGTAGGCGTTTTTTTGCGAAAATAGCAATATTTGCCATAGAAAAAAAAAATAAAGATCCTCAATTTTGAATTTGGTCAGTGCTGTCAAAAATCGTGTAGAATAGCCCTATATATATATATATATATATATATATATATATATATATATATATATATATATATATATATATATATATATATATATATATATATATATATATATATATATATATATATATATATATATATATATATATATATATATATATGTAAATTATGTTAGTGTATTTTACAAATAGAGTGCTCAATGTTCTTAAAGCACAGAGCAATAATAAATTAAATTAGTAAAAAACACTTATCTAACTTTTATCTTTGACTTAAAGTTTCACCATTGCTGGATCATCAGGAAGAACTCTTCCTGATGATCCAGCAATGGTGAAACTTCAAGTCGAAGATAAAAGTTAGATAAGTGTTTTTTACTAATTTATATATATATATATATATATATATATATATATATATATATATATATATATATATATATATATATATATATATATATATATATATATATATATATGTATATAATATAAATATATGTTATATATGTATTGTATATATGTATACTATATATATTATATATATATATATATATATATATATATATATATATATATATATATATATATATATTTATATAATATATATATACACTATTTTTTTACTTTTTAAAAACATTAACTTTTTTAAATTACTGCAATAATATTAATTACCGCTAAACAAGTTAAATGTTATTAATATTATAATATTAATATTATTTTATTAATATTATTTCATTTTATAACAAAACTTACGTTTTGTGCAAATTTTTGATACAGTCGTTTATTTAACATTTAATTTTGAGTAATAAAAAAAAAACTTTTCAGGAAAGAAGACCGAAAAAACAATTGCGACAAAAATAAGATAATTTTTTTTAAGAACAAATAAAATTTCAATATTTAGTAATATTCAACTTGTTTCTCCGCGCAGCGGCCTTGATTGTCAAGGTTTGTGTTTCGGAGTTATAGAATTGAGAGAGGGTTATACCACAAATAAGTAGCCTCCTCATCTGTAGTGGCTTTCTTGGCCTTGAGGAGGTGAATTAACAAAAAAAAAATTAGTTTTAAATTAAATCATATACTTTTTATCAGAATTTAATTATGTTTTCATTATCTTTGCTTCAAGCTTAAAAAATCAATCATTACAATAAAATAAAAGAAAAGAAAAATAAACTCTTAATTTTTAGTTTTTTTCATTTGTAAATAGCGCTTATATCAAACATTTTTCAGTCATTCAAACTTTTGCAACAATATTTTTACATAAACGTCATTTAGTTTTAATCAATTCGTCATTCAAAGTTAATGTGACCTTTTTTTAAATTAATTACTTCTTTTCTCTTAACGCTTATTGAATAATTTCAGTAAGAGTTAAAAAATGATATAAAGTTGCTTAACCAAAATCTGCTCTACTCGTAATGCTTTAAAACGAGGCCTGTGTATATATACATATATATATATATATATATATATATATATATATATATATATATATATATATATATATACATATATATATATATATATATATATATATATATCAGTATGTGTATATATATATATCAGTATGTGTGTATATATATATATATATATATATATCAGTAGCTAATCTAGGAAAATAATTTGGGCGTATATATATATATATATATATATATATATATATATATATATATATATATGTATATCTATATATATATATGTATATATATATATATATCTATCTATATATATATATATATATGTATATATATATATATGGGTCATTCCATGCCAAGTGGTGCAAATTTTAATGAGGTCCCTCATGGACCATCTCAGATTTTATTGAAATTTTTTGATTTTGTACATATATATGTTAAAAGCATGTTTTAAAAATTTTAGATCAATATCTAATATGGTTCTTGAGAAAACGCTATTTAAGTAGTGGGCTATTTTGCATAAAATTTCACTCTACAAGAAAAAAGGGTTTTTTCATCATTTTTAACAGCCAATAACTTTTGAACAAGTTAGTTTTATACTTCAATTATTATAAGATAGCAAGTGTGCTGTGGATACTTTGAAAAAAGAAAAAAATATTATTTCTGGCATCTTAACTTTTTCCATAATGGCGGGCTAAAGTTGATTTTTTTGTTTTAAGAATAAGTTTTTTTGTGATTTTAAAGACCTTAATCTTAAAAACTAGTTACAAAGTTAATACAAATCAAATTGCCTGCTGATCTACATGTGGTGGATAAACATTTTTAAAAAAATCAGTTGATTAAAGAGCTGCATTCAAAAGTTATAGGTCTCCAAAATGAGTCAGATCGAGATTTTCGTAAAATTGATCTGTGATGCAAAGCATCTGTTACCTAAGATGGCACTTTTTTTTTTTTATAAAATTTTTTATACGCATCAATTAAAGACTGTTAATTAATAAAAACCAAAAAAATTAATGGGCGCTTATTTATAACCCCCAAAAGGTAGTCTCTAAAAGTCAGGTAAATTTTCCATAAAATTCTGAAATTGACATAATAAATAAATGCATTGAATTATATAATGTTATTTATTATGAAATATCAATTAAAAAATATCAATGCTTAAAGCCTTTTAATCCCTTTAGATAAAGAACTTTTAAATCCCAATAGATAAAGTCCCCTCCCCTCTGTCCCCTCCCCTCTTTATAATACAATAATTTTTTTAATGAAAAACAAACAAAATGTTTTTAAGAAAATAAACAAAAATAATAAAATTTACAAAAAGTTAAATTTCTCAAATAATAAAATAATCTCATTGATTTCTTTTAAGTCAATACTATAAAATCTTCCACTGTTTGACTGGACTTTAAGAGATTGCACTTTGCATAAAATATGCATTAGAGGTACCCAACAAAGATCATCTCTGCATGGCCACGTAAACTTGTTACATAAAGACTTTTTCATGAATTTCATATTAAGATCTTGATGCTCTTCTGAAATACTAAGAATATTTCCTAAATACCATTGAGCATCGTAAACGCAGGCCACATATTCTCCTGGTGAGTAACTGGAAATTTTATTAATATAAATTCTGCAAGTAGAAAAATCCACATTAGTGCAAATAATATCAAATGAGACTCTTCTTATTTTTATTGAGGTAAGTGACATTGGGATAAAACTGTGGTGGTTTCGTGTCCCAGGTATTGTCGAACAAGAACGATATCTCTCTTCCAAATTGAAGTTTGTAGTATGTGTTTCTATTGAAACTTTGTCAACAAAAAAAAAAGATATTCCTTTGACGTGTTGAACACACCAGCTGTACATTTTGCTTGGTGTGTCAATAGGATCGTTTAGTGATTGTAGACTGGCTCGTGCAACAAGACGTTTCACTGTTCCACCAACACCATCACAAGGGCTTTTACCATGCGATGTTGCAAAAAAGTGCCACTCTGCAGTCATGTCAAAATCGTGTTTATGGTAGCATAAGTTGATAAGATTTTTGTAATTTTTATATTGTGATGCAGCTCCATCACTAAAATAGATAATGTGTTCAAATGTTTGTAATTGTTTAAGTTTATCAATAACATTACCGATAAAGCAATGAACAGCATCTGTTCCATGTTTCAGATGATCTGATATAACACAATAACTTTGACTATCAAGTTTTCCATCTTTTATAAAATACGCAACAAAGGGGTGCACAGTTGCTTGGCTGTTATTCCAGTGAAAACCTTGCACTGCATCCTGTATTAGAAAACTATAGTTTTCTGCAAAGTCAAGAAGAACCAAAGCTTGATTTTCTTTTAAATTAGTTTTCAAATGTTGGTAGTAGGTGGCTTGACTTTTTGATATAAAATGATGCACTCGTAAACTATCTAACTGTTCATAAACCATTTCAATAAATTCATCTAAAGGTAGAGTTGCTGGTACTAAAGTACATTGGTAATTTGATTTTTGCCATTGATAAAAGTTAACTTCACTAATTTCTTTTTCTGTAAACAAAGTGTCAATGTAGTCTAACAAAACCTTTTTAGCAGGACATTTATCGCAGCTATGCAGCATACAATCTCTATTTTCAATGCTACAAACCATTAATTTTAATAAGATTTTGTAATCAGAAATTCCAGGAATTTTCTGTACAAGGAGCTTTACATTTTGATGGTACTGGCAAACACAAACTGCATGCAGACCAGAAGCACCACCCACAGGAATGCACCACTTGGGCCTTAGCTCACAAAATTTTGAAAATCCAACTTTAAGATAATTATATTTCTTTTTAAACTCAATATGTAGCTCTTTCATATTGACTAGTAGAAGGCGCTTTTGGATATGTTGCTTTTTACTATCTACTTTAACTGAAACAAACTCTTTTTTTCCTGGACAAACCCTTGAATATTCATCGCATTCGTAGAAATGAACAACCTCTGTAATTACATCTTCGCTTAGTTTTCTACCCGATTTTGGAGAAGGTTTTGATAGTATTCCACTTTTTTTACTTAATTTTCTGGCTTGTACTACAGATCTTTTTGAAGTAAAAAAAAACTTCTGAGTTTTCTCTATTGACCAACTGTCTGGAGTGAGTGTAAGAAGTGTGATTTTTTCAGAATTTGACAATGTTTTTTCAAATTTTGACTTAATTTGAGTCATAATATTGTCTAAATCTGTGTTTGTTTTTTTCAAACATTTTTTTGAGGGTGATTCAATTCCACAAAGTGCAGCTATTTCTAAACCTAGCACATTGGCAACAGCCTTTTGTGTATGAGCTCTTACGCTATCAATTTTACGCTTTCCATATGCAACTCTATCTTTTTTTGAAACAAGTTTTAGAGGTGAGCATCCAAAACTTGCAATACTTGAATTAAGATCTTCTTTTAATGTATGGTTGTCAACATAAATTTCTTTTTCTTGGAGTTCATTTTCTTTTGTATTATGTTTGCAATTCAGAACTTTTCTGCAACTAGTGCAAATTTTTTGACCAGGTATTAAACCAAAATCTTTGGCATATGAAAGACTGATAACTCTAAGAGAATCTAAAAAATAACGGAAATAATTATTAAATATTTTTTTTTTAATTTATTTAGTGTTATTAAGGTATTTTTATTAAATTAAGATATTAAATATTGAAACTTACTTTTCACATTTTTTGCGTGCTTGTTCAACGGATTACAACAATACCTGCGATGTTCATTCTCATACCTCGACAAGTAAACTTTCTCGTGATAGCTACAAATAAAATCTATGGGATTTATTTTGCTTCTCAAAGAAATAAGCTCTTGGTTTAGTTTAGACAGTTCTTGGTAGCGTTTACTTTTATTAGATAGATAGCACTGTTCATTTAATGCTTTACCAATACAGCAAGTAGAAAGCTCAGGCATATTACTTATTATTAATTAGTTCTAAAATACAACAATTTATTTGGTTTTATTAGTACTTTTTAGATTGACATACTAGTAATATAGAATTAAATGAAACAATAACTAAACTTTTAAAAAGTAATAATTTTTTATGGAAAATTTACCTGACTTTTAGAGACTACCTTTTGGGGGTTATAAATAAGCGCCCATTAATTTTTTTGGTTTTTATTAATTAACAGTCTTTAATTGATGCGTATAAAAAATTTTATAAAAAAAAAAAAGTGCCATCTTAGGTAACAGATGCTTTGCATCACAGATCAATTTTACGAAAATCTCGATCTGACTCATTTTGGAGACCTATAACTTTTGAATGCAGCTCTTTAATCAACTGATTTTTTTAAAAATGTTTATCCACCACATGTAGATCAGCAGGCAATTTGATTTGTATTAACTTTGTAACTAGTTTTTAAGATTAAGGTCTTTAAAATCACAAAAAAACTTATTCTTAAAACAAAAAAATCAACTTTAGCCCGCCATTATGGAAAAAGTTAAGATGCCAGAAATAATATTTTTTTCTTTTTTCAAAGTATCCACAGCACACTTGCTATCTTATAATAATTGAAGTATAAAACTAACTTGTTCAAAAGTTATTGGCTGTTAAAAATGATGAAAAAACCCTTTTTTCTTGTAGAGTGACATTTTATGCAAAATAGCCCACGACTTAAAGAGCGTTTTCTCAAGAACCATATTAGATATTGATCTAAAATTTTTAAAACATGCTTTTAACATATATATGTACAAAATCAAAAAAGTTCAATAAAATCTGAGATGGTCCATAAGGGACCTTTGCACCACTTGGCATGGAATGACCCATATGTATATATATATATATATATATATATATATATATATATATATGTATATATATATATATATATATATATATATATATATATATATATATATGTATATATATGTATGTATATATATATATATATATATATATATATATATATATATATATATATATATATATATATATATATATATATATATATATATATATATATATATATATATATATAGTTTGTTGCGTTTGGGAAGCACGGAAGGAAAAAAGTGATTCTTACGCCAACATATACGTCACTTTTAATTACTTTTGACTTTCGTCCAACATTTACATGTTGGACGAAAGTCAAAACCATTAATTTAATTACAAATTAATCGTTTTTTAAAAAAACCACAAAAACGCAAATTTAATTGACCAGAATGTTTTTAAAACTATTCTGAATATTTTTAAAACATTCTGAATGTTTTTAACAATATAAACAATGATTTTATTTTTATTTTCTTTAATAAAATGTTTTTATTTTTTTTAATAAAATGTTTTTATTTTTATTTTTTTTACTGTAAATCATGCGCGCAGTGTTGTTACATCGACTATCGTATAGCCTGACTCGCAAGGGAGTGCTGCTACATCGACTGACAAATAGCCTGACTTGCAAGGGAGTGCTGCTATATCGACTGAGGGTTTGGTTGGGGCAGGCGGTCTATCAATTAATAAAAAAAAAATTCCGGTCTTGCATTTTAATTTTTACTTTTTCTCAACAAAAATGGAAAAAACTTTCTGACAACATATAAGAGTTCTATATATATATATATATATATATATATATATATATATATATATATATATATATATATATATATATATATATATATATATATATATATATATATATATATATATATATATATATATATATATATATATATATATATATATATATATATATATATATATATATATATATCAGGCCTTGTTAAGAAGCGCTACGCAGCTCGCATTTTGCTTGCGAAAAGGCGATTTGCCTACACGTTCAGCAGTTTTGCGCTACGCAAAAACTTATATCTTTTAGAATATTTAAATTATCTTTTGAATAAACGTCACGTTAACGATTATCGTTAACGTGACGTTTATTCAGAAGAAATAAAGTCGTAAGTAAAAGCATTTAACTGCAATTGTAAACTAATAGATTTTTTTGTTAAAGAAACAGTTTGTTTCATTATTTTTTTTTTGTTATTAAAAATTAGTTAAAAAAAAAAGTGTTTTAAGTTTTATCTTAAGGAATTAAATATATAAATTCCTTTTAAATATAAAAATTATTTTTAGTCATAATAAGTTTAAAAAATGCACGATTTATTTTGATGTAAATATTTTATTAATAAGATATTTTGTTTATTGTTAATTCCATAACGTAAAGTTTTAATGACATTCATTTAATTTATGAAAATAAATTATGATCACGAATATGTTATCGGTAACTGATAAATAACAAAAAAAAAACTTTATTGTTTAAAAACATTATTAAAAAGAGTTCACAAATTAAATAAGAAAAAATGTATTAACAGTTAATGAAATAACCAAAAACCAAATATAAAATCATAAGAAAATAAACAAATATTTTACGTTTCATGAAAAAAATATTTTTTTCAAAATAAAATTTATTTCATATTTGAAAAAAAAAAATAAAAATGATTTTTTTAATGAGAACTTAGATTTTATTTGTAACTTTTGTTATAGTGAGAAAAAAACAAACTGTTTGTATGATTTTTAACGCGTTAATAAAATAACTTTAATTACAATGCGGTACTTGAAAAGACGCTAGTGACGCAATATAACTTCTAACGATGCAAAATATATTTGCTGAGTTGAGTTACTTAGAAATGCGTTACGCGTTTTCGCAACGCAGCGAAATCTCGTAACAATGCCTGATATATATATATATATATATATATATATATATATATATATATATATATATATATATATATATATATATATATATATATATATATATATATCAGTGGCTATTCTAGGAAAATAATTTGGGCGGCGGTACCTTGTGTACTGGCACCTGTCGTAAGGAAATTTGGTGGAAACATTGCCATGTGTTGGCATTTTTTTGCAAATAAATACAATATTTGCTGTATTAAAAAAAAAAAGGCCTCAATTTCTGAATTTAGGCATTGCCCAAATGCATTCAGTGTTGTCGAAAAGGGTCTAGAATGGCCCCTGTATATGTATATATGTATACATACATATACATATATATATATATATATATATATATATATATATATATATATATATATATATATATATATATATATATATAAATATTTATGTATATATATATATGTATATATATATATATGTATATATATACAGTCTTCTCCATTTGAAATTTAATGCCAGCACACAAAAAAGCGCTGGCAGGAAGGTCATTTTTAAGTTAGCCTGCGCGATTTTAAAAAGTAATTTTTTTCTGCTATTTAAATTAAAATAAAAATAGCGAAAAGAATGCTTTGAAAAACACTAGATAAAATAATTTTAAAAAAACCCGGTGAAAAAAGGCCCCATTTCATAAAAGTTTAATGAATAAACAAACAAGTTTTGTTTCAATTTAAAACTAAACGCTAGCTTTTTTGGCAAGCACTTTTTTATGCGCTCGCCAAAGTTTTTGCGGGCATGTAGGCGTGCACGAAAAAACTTTAGCTCGAAAGCGCTTGCTAAATGGAGAAGACTGTATATATATATATATATATATATATATATATATATATATATATATATATATATATATATATATATATATATATATATTATATATATATATATATATTTATATATATATATATATATATATATATATATATATATATATATATAAATTATGTGAGTGTATTCTACAAATAGAGTGCTCAATGTTCTTAAAGAACAGAGCAATAATAGATTAATAAAAACACTTATCAAATTTTTTCTTCAACAACTTATTTCACCATCAGTAAGTTCATCAGGAAGAATGTCTAAACATCAAAAAATTGAAATTATAAAAAAAGTACTTCACAGGAATTTGGGAATTGTTATAATTAATTATGTAATAACTACAGTTATTTTGCAACCAGGAAGTTGCATTAACTACATGAAAATTAAAAAATTAATCATGAAAAGAATTCTTTAGAATTAGAATAATTTTAGTCTGATCATTTGTTTTTATAATTTTTTAAAGGGTACTTAATTTCATGTCTGCATTTAGAAATTAATTCAGAATTTTTGTTTAGTAAATTTTCTTGATCCAAATAAGTAATAATTTCAAATTTTTCTTGTAAACATAGTAAACATTTTTTGGAAAACATTATTATAGGCAGGCGCAGTTTTTAGAATAGACCAGTTTAATTTAAAATTAATATTTTTTTCTTCTAGTTGCCAAATATATTTTGACAGCATAGTCTATTTAGAGTACTTTTTATGTTTAAAAGATTGTTTGGTTGGCATAACGTTTTTTCCATTCACCCTCGGTTAAGCCAATATATTGTTTACCAGGGTTTTTTTATTTTAATGGTAATTCATCTCTTTAAAGCCGAAAAGACCACTGCAGATGATGAAACTATTTAATTGTGGTTATAACCCTCTCTCAACTCTAACTCCAAAACACGAACCTTGACAAACAAGGAACCTTGAACTAGGAACCTCTTGCTTATGAAGCAAGCACTCTACCACTACACCACTACCGCATTTATATATAGTATTGTAAATATTATTTATAAACGCATTGTGTTGTGAGGAAACAATGCATTTGTTTTTTATATTTTTTAATAAGCATTTGCCATTCGTAGGGCAGTCAGTTTTTTGCTTGCAATTACAATTTTCATTATTTTTGTCTTTAAAAATTCATTTTTATTGACCAATGCAAAATTGTGGCCTTTTATGATTCTTTCAATATTTTTTGTACAGCTATAGCTTATTTTAATAGTGTTTCTGTTAAAAATTTTGTGCAATTTATTTGGAGGGAAATAATTCTCTATTAATTTTAAAATTTCCCAATATTTGTTCAAACATTTTTGCTGTACGGAGGTTTGAACCAAATAATATTTCTATGTCTATTTTGCTTTTTTGCAATTTTTGTTTCAAATTTTAGCTCAAAGTTTTTAAATCCACTTTTTTTTAGAGCAGATGCTCATACATGCATTTAGAAGAGTTAAAAATATTTTCATTAGGAGAGTCTTGATTTAGTCCATTGTTAATTGAAATATTGTTAAATGAAAAT
The DNA here is from genome assembly GCF_038396675.1 of Hydra vulgaris. Classification (NCBI taxonomy): domain Eukaryota; kingdom Metazoa; phylum Cnidaria; class Hydrozoa; order Anthoathecata; family Hydridae; genus Hydra; species Hydra vulgaris. The sequence goes on from NC_088934.1 coordinate 7,217,122, forward strand.
TAAAAAAATTGTTAGTAAATTCTGCAAAAATGTTATAATAAAATTAATATTTACTACTAATAAAATGCAAAATAATTTTTGTTTAAAAGATCCTCTTCCAAAGCTACATAAACCTCATGTTGTTTACAAATTTTCTTGCGCTGACTAATAATGCCAGTTATATTGGAGAAATCTCCAGACATTTAACAACTAAGATTAATGACCACCTTAGGGCTGGTATATTAACATTAAATACATCAGTTAATTGTAAAAATCTGTCTAACTGTAATTCATTTGTGATTTTGGCTACTGCTTAACCAAACATAAATTAAAAGTAAAAAAAAAAAAAAAAATAGTATCATGTTTAAGGTTCTTTTAATAATAAAGAACTAAGCGTGGAAATAGATTTGCATGGGAAATAAGTAAATCTAGCAATAATATAATTTAATAATGATATCTGAAAGTTAGTCATAATGAAGCTGAAAACTAGATAGCTAGTTATTACCTACCTATATTGCTGGGAGTTATTTTAAAGTCTAAAATTATGGCTATGAAACTAATATAGAATAGTTTTGGTTGCATGCACACCTAAAAAAATAAATCCAGTTAAGTATAAATCATTGATAAGTGTCATGACTTCATAGAATTAAATTTGCATTTCAATTTTACAACAAAGACTAGATTCTTTTAAAAAATTGAGCTATATAAGGTAAAATTTAATTTTGAACTTTGTAGTCTTTATCCAATAGACTTAACACTCCTGTTGATAAGGATGTTAGTAGCTCACTAATAGGTTAGATGACATAAGGAAATTGACTAATAATTCATTTATCATCGTATAAACAATAAGTAATAAGTTTAATTTTTTTTTTTTACTTGTTACATAAAGTTCTTATATTATTTCTTGGAAAACATGCAGGTAATAAAATTAAAAAAAAACAGAAAAAAAAAAAAAAAAACTTCATCACTCACCAAACCATGCTCATTAGTTTTTAGACTAGCCAAACCTCATTAAAGGCTTACTAATTCATTGATTTTTACATATTATTTTATACATATATAGCTCTGCCAGACTTCTGTTTGTAGATAGAGTGTTCTTTTCAATTAAAAACATGTTTAAAGTAAATTTAAGGTAAAGATAAATGTACTGAAAGCACATATTAAGGAAATATGTGTGACTCAGTCTACTTAATACCCATTTTTAAATTTGCATTTAAAAAATGAAGTATAGGAATATAGAGGCTTTTAGTTTGTAAAAGTCCTAACATTTGGTGTCACTTGAATACATAAATAGTAGTTTCCTTTCTACACCTTTGACTCCTTGACATTTGTTTATCTTTGACATTGATGATATAACACGATGACCATCTTTGATATTATTGATGTATGTTTGTATAATTTCTTTATAACTTTAAAGTTTTTTTTTTAGATTTGGTCAATTTATTGTATGGATTTTTGCTCGTATGGCATCAATATGTTGTGGTTTTCATTATGTCCCTGTGAAAGGCAAACTTGCTGCTGCAAAAGATGCTCCAATAGTTGTTGTTGCACCTCACACATCATTTGTAGATTCTTTAAGCTTTTTACCATTTGGTTATTTATCAGCAGTATCAGCAAGTGAAAATTTAAAAGTTCCAGTAATGGGAAGTATGTTTGATTTTTTATAACACTTTTTATTTATATACTTTATAACCATTTTTAAATCAACAGTAATTAATATGTTTTCATTTTCTTAGAAAGTTTTATCAGATTTTTGTCTTTAGACTATATTAGGCTGCTTCAACCTATTGTTGTATCTCGAGCTGACAGAGATTCAAAGGTTTTTGTTGCCAATGAAATCAAAAGACGTTCAGCTGCTGGTGTTTGGCCTCCAATAGTCATATTTCCCGAAGGTATAATTGATTTTAAAATTTTCTACATAACTGCAACGCCCTAATTTTTATTTACTGTTAGGTTAATAAAGTTACTGAATATATTGTTATCAAGTAATGTTTTGCAATTAATAAGATAAGTAGTCTTATTTATTTAACAATAATAATAAGCCAATCTTGCAGTTTCTTTTAATATTGTTTATGTGACGTTTATCCAAAAAATATTTCAAAAGTTTTTTAAAGAATATTTGTTTATTTAAAAATATTATTTTATAAAAATATTTTTTAATCAAAAGACTGTATAGTTGTTTTAAAAACAAAATTATATAAAAGTCTAAGGGTATAATAATCAAAACTACTATATAAAAATTTAGTTTTAGAAAGATGTAAAAATTGTCTTAAAGCTTTTTGAAGTCATATACAAAAAAAAGTATCTTATAAGATTGCTATAAAATATGATCTTTTTTTTATTTTATATGTAAGAAACTCCTTAATACAAAAAGGCATTTCTTTTTTAATTTTTATTAATTTGCATTGAAAATTTTATGAAGCCTCAAGAACATAATTAAAATTGCTTTTTACTATTTAAAAAAAAAAAGCATTTTTTTTTACACTTTTTCTTTTAAAGATTTGTGGAATTTTATATCTCAGGTATGTATCTCAGGTACAGATTTAGTATATAAACTTGTATGCATTTTACTTCAAAGATTATGTACCTTTATTTTATAGAAAGTTTGAATTGTTTGATAGTTTGAGACTATTTATATGTCTTCAAACAATTAATTTTGCTTTTTGTTTCAGAGCTAAATTATTATTACTTTTTTTATTCAGAGCTAAAAAATAAAATCGCAATATAGAAAATATAAATAGCAATATAGAAAATATAAATATAGAAAATATAAATATAGAAAATATAAATATAGAAAATATAAATAGCAAATGAAAAATAAAATAGTAATATGGAGAAGATGTTAAATTGGTCTAAAAAGTAATGAACTTTGTTACAAACAAGAATATATGTAAACAATAGTTATCAAAAAAATTTCAAATCCTAGTATTATAGAAAAATACTTGCTAATTAGTTATTCTGGAATTAAAAATAAATGAAAATACAACAAATTGCGTACACCACATTGTATACACCACATACATTCACATATTTGCTATGATTTAATTCAAACAATAGAAAAAGAAGTAAAGGTGTTAACAATTACCCATAAATTTCTTTTAAATTTTCTTTTAACAATATATATATATGTACCCAAACCATGATCAACCCTAAACTCATATCCCCAGAAAACCCTTTTGGGGATGATAGCCCATTTATAGTAGAAAATTTAGATATAAATTTGGAAATCAAACTATTACGTCAAACTATTATTATTATTTGATTTTAAATTTTGAAGCTAATAGGTTTAAAAAATTGCAAAATGACAGGGGATTTTGCATTATTACAGAACTTATTACTTAACTTGGTTATGGGGAAAACATCAAGAAGAGATTTTAAGTGTAAACATTGCTGTTTCCAAAAATTATTTTGGCTGTTTTTATCATTCCCAAAACAAATACCTTAAAATAATGTCTTATTTTTGTGGCGTTTTCAAAAAATTTTCTGGGAAAAATTGAGAAAGCCCAAAAAGTTCTTAAAGTTGAGCGGGATTTTTCTGATAACAGGATTCAGATTCTTTCAGGTATTTGTGAATTATGTTGTGTTGCCATCAGAAGAAAAGATGAGGGTGAAAATCCTCCTCTTCCTAGCCTTTACGATTTATAGAGCATCTCAGTTCAACCAGCTACCAGAGAATCTCCTTGTGATTGTTTGATCTGACAAATTGCCAGAAATAAGCTGAACATTCCTCATCCACTGTCAGCAAGTAAACCCAAGAACAAAGGAAGCATTAAAAAAAGATGTTCAGACTATTTTTCTGTGATTGGGCAAGGGCTGCCCCACAATTGTACAAAAGGAACAATGCGACAAAATTTGGTTGCAGATGCCTCAAAAGATGCAGTGGCTGCAGAGATGGTTGCAACTATGGTCATCTCAAACAAACCTCATTCTCCTCATGGCACTGTCCGTCTTAGTCAAGCAAAGGGAGGCAACAGTTTTCCAGTTGTTCCATGTATGATACAGTTTTAAACTGTCATAAGCATTAATCCCCTGTGTTTAATAGTATAGTCTTTTCTTAGGCCCATCCAGGGCAAGAGAACCCTTTCCTGAGGAGAAAAAGCTAACAGCTATAGACATGCTCAAGGTTCAAAATGAAACCGGACTTTCTAATCGTGGCATAAAAAAACTTGCATCATCACTAAATCAAGCCACTTCTCATCAGATTGTTGGAAAAAATTTTGTGACAAGTTTGAATCACTCGGAAGGACTTTTGCAGATCAGTTCACTTCAAACCATATTTAAGACTCAGCAAAGAAAGATTCAACCAGAGTTGTTGTTCACTGCAAAGATGTGTCTGATATAGTCAACCATGTTTCAAAAGTCAGAAATATTCCTTGAGAACCATTGATCAAAGTGGGAATTGATGGTGGAGATGGCTTTTTGAAAGTATCCTTGGGAGTTATTGAAGCAAACAGAGAGAATTCTTCTCCTCCTTCAAAGCATGTTGCAAAAGGCACAGGTGTGAAGTGCCAGTTATTAATTGCTGTTTCTGAAAACCTACCAGAGAGTTATGAAAATTTGAAAAGCATTTTGAATTTGCTCCAGTTGCAGAAAATTTCTTTTGTTGTTTCATGTGACATGAAAGTAGCGAATCTCATAATTGGACTTCAGTCTCATGCCAGTGCTCACCCTTGTACATGGTGTGATGCAGATTCAAAAAATCTTCACATCTGCGGGAAAGCCAGAACATTTGGTTCCTTTCAAGCTGACTTTGATGCATTTTAAAGGAGTGGGTCAATTTTGAGAAGAGCAAGAGAGTTCAACAATGTTGTTCATATACCAATTATTTGCTTGGACAATCAAACACTCTTATTGGACATTATCTCTCTAATGGAGCTACATCTTATTCTTGAAGTAGTAAATAATCTCTGCAAAAGCTTGTGTCAAACATGACTTGATGCCAATCAATGCCCTGCTGCTATTTATATTTGGTAACAGCCTTTTCATGAGGGCCGATTTGCTGGAAATTATTGTCAAAAGCTATTGAAGCGTACAGATATTCTACAAAATCTGGCTAAACAAGCTCTTCATTCAATGTCATGCTTTTTGTTGAAACTTTCAGATGTTTTGAAAGGGTTGTGAATTATATATATATATATATTTTTATGGATCTTAAGATGTATTTCTTGTTGTTCAAGCATAAAGCATAAAAAAATTATTTTGAAATGAAACTTTCACGCAGAAGTTTTTGATTTAGTTATCATTAAACAGCAAGATGACGTGTACCTGAGGAAATTAATCCATTTTAAATTTCTACTTGGAAATATTTCTTTCAACAAGATCATTTTTATTAATGTTGTCTTTATTTAAATAAGTTTTGTAAATAATCTGTTGTTGGTGAAGGGCATTTGTAATAACAAATGATATATATATATATATATATATATATATATATATATATATATATATATATATATATATATATATATATATATATATATATATATATATATATATATATATATATATATATATATATATATAAAGAGAGAGAGAGAAAGGAAGAAAATAAGCTACACCATTTTTAAAAGTACTCAAACTTCTCATTATACTATTAACTTACCTATTTAATTAAACTGCCGGTTTATTTGATTTTGATTTTGGTTATATTGTTTGGTTATTTACTGATTCATTTTTGTAATCATTTTATTGTTTTATTATGTTTATTTTTGTTCAATATTTCTTAATAAAGTCTTCTATTTTTAATATTTTTTCTAGATTTTTTATTGTAAAATCCTTTTTTGTGTCTATTTTTTTTTAAATATTTAGGTACTACAACAAACCATCAATGCTTTATAACATTTAAACCAGGTATTTTTTGACAGCTTAGTTTTTTTTTTTTTTTTTTTAAAAATTTTTTTATTCTACAAAAAGTGAAAGTTGTCAATAAAGTAAAAAAAATTGAAAGTTATTAAGTACAAAGTTAAAATAAAATGTTCTTTAACATTTAAGGTGCATTTTATCCTGGTTTACCTGTGCAACCTGTTTTACTCCGCTATCCTGATCGAATGGTAATTATTTATATACCTTTGGTTATGATTGTATATGTCAATATGCATTACTTAATTATAAATGATAAATATACTTTTTTTTTTTTTGAAGGATTATGCATCATGGACTTGGATTGGTCCTGGAGCGTAAGATCATTTTTTTTTCTTTGTTTATTTTTTCTAAGATTGTTATTTGAACATTTTAATAGTTTTTACAACTTTTTTTTTGTGTGTTTTTATCATTATTTTTAAATGATGTATTTTTTGTGCAAGTGTTTGAACAAGATTATTTTATATATGCTATAATGGTAATAACTAATCAATTTTTTTTCTTATTTTTTTTAATAAAAATTTGCAATAAAAGTTTAAGATTATTTGAAGTTTTTACAAGATTTTTTATGATGTATTTTTTGTGCAAGTGTTTGAACAAGATTATTTTAACATAAATAAAAGTTTTTTTTAGTGCAAATTTATGAATTTAAAGTTTTTTTGTGCGTTTTTTCTTTTACTTTAGATTATATCTGCTTGTTGTCATGATGTCACGTTTGCATAACCGCCAGTCAGTAGAAGTAAGAAAATTATTTGTAATTTTTATTTTCTATTGCAAGCTGTCAATGAATTTTATCATTTCAAATTCCAACCAAAAGCAAAAATAAATTTTCAAGTAATTTAATTATTTATTTTTAATCTGCTATTAAGAGAAAGACAGACAACTTTTAACACTTGAGATTAAATTAGGTAAATATGCTAAATATGCAAAATGAAAATTAGTCTATCAGGGTTATAGAAATATTTTTTGATTCTGGGATTATAAAATTCACAGAAATGCAAAACCTTGTCAAGTTTAATATTAATTTTTGAACAAAATTATTTTACCATGATTATTTGATCAACATGATTTTAACATAAATAATCGGGTTTTTTTTGGAAGTTTCAAGCCTATTTAAAAAAAATTATTTTCCATTTTAAATTTATAATAAATTTTTATGAAATTAACTTGTCAAAGTAGCAGGATTTTATGTAATTAATGTGTTAAAAAAATCCTATAAATAAATCCTAGGATGCTGGGACTAGAAATAGTCCTAGGATCCTGGGGACTAGGTGTAATCTTGAAATCCTAAAAATAAAAATGTAGCATAGAAATTTTTTTAGCATACACTTCTTCAGGTTACACAGTTTTTCAGGTTACACATTTATCTGTTTTTCACGTTATGTTTGGTAAAAATTGTTTGTTGTTGAGACTGATTAAAAAAAATTTTTCTTTATTAAAGCTGGTTGCTCAACTAAAATTGGTAGATTAATGTAATTTCAGTAAAAGTTTAAGTTTATATTAGTAGTTTTTAAATATTTTAATTATCTTAAATATGAAAAAATAAATAATATAAGATAAAATAGAAAAAATTATCAATCTATAAAATTGATTAAAATAAATTAAATATTTTAGCCCATATTTTTTTTTGTAAATGTCAAAGTATAATCTTGAAGCATTTGAATTTGGTAACATATTCAAGTTGCATTCATTACTAAAAGAAAATTTGATATGCACCAGCTGGGGCTTTAAAAAAATTTAAGTCAACTTATCCCAAGGCAGAGTTATGTTGCTTATACTCAAGAGGTAAATTAACTATATTTAAAGACGTTTAGTCTTATATAAGTTTAATCCAACTTTTTTTTTGCGTTATTTTTTTCTTTTTTTTTTTAAGGAATCTTAAAAAAATCCTAGCTTATGTATTTTTTGTCAATATCTTGACTATTAATTACATTTTGGTTATCCTAATGGACTTAAATCATATTTGTTAACTCAAAACATAAATTTTGGAAGCCTTTTTTGAAAAAGAAAAAGAAAGTAGTTTTCAGGGTATTTTTGGGTCTTGTTATCACACCATTGTAATTTTTGAAGCAAAAGACTAAATATTAAAAGTGAAAACAAAAATATTGTTTCAAACTATCTTTAATATTGTTATACATTGTAGGGTTCATGAGCCCAAAAGTATCACTTGATGTATTGAATCCAGACTTCTTCTGGTTTACTTTTTGAAAACATTTCAACACAAATCAAACAAAAAAACTCCTTTTAGCAGAACTATTTCCACAGTTCAAACTTTTATTAAGTATATATTTCATTTACTTATTTAACTTTTTTTCTCTCTTTCATTTCTAACTTTTTATTTTTAGCAGATTCTTCTTCTTTTTCTATCACATTTAAATTTGGCGAATCTGTCATTATTAATGTGGTTTTATTTATTTTATTTAGAACATTTTTCTATGGTTCAGCTTTTTTGAGCAGTCTTAAATCTTCAGCCGATAGAACTACAGTTAGCTCTGTAGATGCATTATATACATCAATATTGTCTGAGTTTAAAACCTGTGGCTCTAAATTTTTTGAACAACCAGCTTTGAGCATATCTTTTTCTAAAATTGTAAAGTCAACATCTTTTACATCATTTGCATTAAGCATTACACTATCCATTTGATATGGTTGTGGATTTAGTCTATCTGAACTATAGACCTGCATAAAATCATGTTCACTAAGATAGTTAACATTTTGTGGGAAAATGCCTGTTTTTTTAAAATCAGCCTTGATATTAATTGGGGTACATGCTAATGGAAATTAATTATGAATGCTCGGTATATTATAATTGTTGTTTTGGAACCAGGGTGCATTGTGCTGGTAGGAGAGAATTGCGTTGGTCTAATTGCAACAAAACAGGTCTTTGTTTTGTACTTTTAAAATGTTTGACAAAATGATAAAAAAACTGCAAAATTTGAATTCGATCATTCAACCATACAGGTTTACAGCGCCTGCACTTCCATTAGAAGCACTATTTAAAAATATGTTTTAAACTTCACTCAAGGAAAATAAAAAAAGGGAGAAAAGTTTGATTTTCTGTCAACATAAAAAAGGATTAAAAAACAAGATCAAAAAGATTTAAAAAAAATTAAAATAAAAAAATTGCCTGACCAAGCCAAAACCCTGAGTCGATGCAGCGGCACTTGCATGTTCTACCTATTTAAGTCAGTTGATGTATGTGCATATCTTGCATGTTTTGCCTATTTATTCCATGTTTTACCTATTTAATACAGTAGTGGTGTAGTGGTAGAGCGCTCGCCTTATAATTGAAAAGTTCAGAGTTTGATCCCCACCATATCCTTGGTAGTACCACACTCAACTTGTTTCTCTGCACAGTGGCCTTATTCATCAAGGTTTGTGTTTCGGAGTTGAGAGAGGGTTGTAATCACAATTAAAGTAGCCTCCTCAACTGTAGTGACTTTCATGGTCTTGGGGTGGTGAAATAATATTAAAAAATTTAAGTCAGTTGATGTATGTACATTCCTCACATGTTCTATCTATTTAAGTTAGTCAACATATGTACACTCCATTGTGCCAATCCCTAAATAAATCAGTCAATAAAATAAAAATAAAAAAAATAATAATGAAATAAGACAAATAAAATTGAATCTTAAAAAATAAAATATTAAAAAAATAAACTCATGAATTAAAAAAAAAATTCCACTCAATTTTGTTTGTTTTTGAGCTAGTTTGTAAAATGTTTATTTTTATATGCAATCACAATTAGTTAATGGTTTTAATTAATCTAGTTCAAAGTAATTAAAAAGTGACGCAATTTATTGTCAAGATTTTCTAAATTTTATGCAACCTGATGTTTGCTATCTTTGTTGTTGTTGCTTTTTGGAATATCAAAACTTTTTTCAGAAATATTGAAATCTTTGGCTAGCTTTTGTATAAAGTTTCTTTTTAATAAAACAGCATCATCAGCATTTTTTATAAGATTTTAAAGAGTTATAGCCCTGTCTGCTTTTCTTTTATAGTGCATGTTTGCAATCCTACTCTGTTGTATTAATATAAATCAAAAAGTTTAAAATTGAAAATTTTGTGAATTTTCCTACAAACAGAATTAGGTTTAGTTGGCCAACTTGCTCCGCAAATATTTTTCCAACTAACCCCAACAGCTATTTGGTCACAAAATGTCCTACAGAACCTTAAAAAATAAAAATAATGAAAAAAATTATAATTGGACAAGTTTGAGTGAATCATGAATGAAATAAATTAATTCAAGTTTGCGTGACTTGATGTTATTGCTTTTAAAATTGAAAAGATAACGAAGTTGTAAAAAATACAAAATATGAAAAATAAACATAAATCACATTAATATGCGCATGGGCTAACCCCCACAATACTGCAATGACAGATGAAATGGTCAACTAGAAAGGTTCCATGTGATTTTAAGCTCTTTCTGATAGAAGGCTTTGAAGGTAATTGCAATTTGTTGACTTGACCCTGCTGCCGAATAACTCTGGTATCTCTTTTACCATAAATGTTGGTGAAGCTATTAATGAAAAACTACGATGTTATTATGCTAAATATTGTTTGTAAAGCTATCAAATAAAAACTATAATGTAGTTGTACCAAAGTTGTTTGTGAAGCTATCAATGACAAACTACAATGTAATTATATAACATTGACAAACGTTTGTCAATAGTTTAAACTATAATGTTAGTACTCTTAAAATAATATTTCAAATCAAGATAATAGCAAGTTGTCCATTTAGTAAAAACTCTATTGGAATTCTTTATTGAAATTATAAAGTTTAATAAATCCTTTAATTAAAAGTTTAGTTGTCTTTGTTGCAACTATATTCATGCAAAACTTAGTTCAAATGCTCACAGCACTGTTTGTTGAAAGTGTTGATTGAAGATTTATTCAAAAGTCTTCTCTTTTTGATTGCTTAGAACAGGCAGCAAATCTTGAATTTGATAATTTGCAACGGCTTTTTAATGATATTTTCTTATTGCTAGTTTCATGCTCTACCTCTATAAATCTCTTAATTGTCCCTGTATAGAATATTGTTGTCATATTTGGGATGGTTCTTTTAATGATGCTCTTTCTTTTCTCAACAAAGATTAAAATACATTGTAAATGTTTTTTGGCCTGCTCTGGATCTGCCAAGCTTGAACCACTTTCCCATTGTCCTAAAGTTGCGTCTCTTTCACTATTTTATATTTTTTTAAAGTTCTTATGACAGATGTTTTATTTATGAACATAAAATAACTTTGTTAAATGTATCATTGGTAATTGATAAAATCTATTGATAATTTTTTTAAAATATTTATTAAGAATAGATTATTATGTTATATATAATTGTTTTAAGGAATAAATAATAAAGAAATATAATCTTATACAGAATTTAAAATTAAATTCAAATATAGAACTTAGCTGCTAGTAGAGGCTCAAGCTTTGCAGCTTGAGCCTCATTCATATTATTGTAAAGTTGCATCTCCATCTCTTTCATATCATTGTAAGGTTGCATCTCTATCTCTTTTCTATAAATTTTGTTATAGTTGCTGCCTAAATGAGATATAACCTTTTGTTTGATCAACCAAAACTCAATGAAATTTTTATCCAATAAAGTTAAATTCTTTTACTGCATCAAGCTCTTCATGTTCTTAAAATTTTACTCATCATTTTTTTCGATGAACATTGGTGCTTTGGAATTTTCTCTCATCTTCAATTATTATCAACTCATACAGTTTAGTCTTCTGTCAATCATTTTCTTTCTCTTTAACAATATTCTTTTTTTTTCCTGGTAACTCCTAACTTAAATGGTGGATGTATATACATGTATAGTTTTAAAAAACACATATTATTTCTAGGTTCTTCCAGTTTACACACCAAATGAAAAGGTATTATTTATGTACTAAGATATTCATATTATAAAATTATAATAAAAAATTATAAAATAATAGTTTTAAAGTTTTTTTTTTGCATTCATCTAAAAATTTAAGTTTCATAAATGAAGTTGTGTAGAAAGTATTTTTGTGTTTAACAGTATGCAAATTAGCATCTTGTTATTAATGTCAGGTTTTTAAAAGAGTTAAAAAACACATAGATGACAAAATGATTGATCTATTTTTTAAACTTAATTTACTGGAAATAACTGACCAAAAACCACAAATTAAAATTAAAGTAACTTGTTTTTTCTACTTAAAGTTTGAGCAAAGTTTATGGCTTTTTTTTGTTTTCAGTTAACTTTTTTTTTTTAATTAAATTTTATTATTTTTTACATAATGGAAAAAAAGTTCACTCCCAACAAGGCTACAAGTACTAATTAAGTTGAGAGTTAACTGAAAACAAAAGAGACAGTTGAAGAGAGACAGTTGAATAGCTAGAGAGTGGTTGACAGAAGTAGCCGTTTTGCCAGACTAGTAGAATTTCTAGTAAATTTATTTCTTTTTTAATTATATTTTAATTTTAAAAAAAGTTTGTTTTTTATCCACTATAATTTTAGGAAAAAAAAGATCCTTTTTTGTATGCAAGGAATGTCAGAGAATACATGGCAAAGTAGCGTTTTTTATAGCTTTTGTATTTTTAGTTTTAAACATTTGGATATAATTGCTAAATTATTTTATGTGATTTTGTATGAAGAAATATTTTAAATATTGGTTACATCATTGTAAATATACATGTTAGATTAGCCGAAATTCCTGTTTCTGATCATTCTTATGAAGATTGTCGATTGATGATGGAAGCACAAAAACTTGGCTTACCGATGGAAGCTGGGATTGTTGAATATTATAAGCTAAGTAATTTACTTAAGTAAGTCAACAATTGTTATAAAGTTTATTTGGTAATTTAAAATTTTGCTGTCAACAATTGGAAAGAATTGAATATAGTTATAACTTTTATAAGTATAAAACTTAGAAGTGTTAAAACAAATTCATACCACATGATAATGCATATATATATATATATATATATATATATATATATATATATATATATATATATATATATATATATATATATATATATATATGTATAAATATATATTTTGTTGTTTATGTTTTCAAAAGCTTTTACAAGTGTTGCAGCATTGAAAGAGACAAAGAGACTTCTAATATCCTTACTCTTTATTTGCAACAGATAAACTTGAGCGATTAATAATCTATTAATCTTTTGTTTTGTTTCAGCATTAACTGTACATTATTGAACATTTATATTTAAAAACCTTGTTTTTAGCATAAACTGTGAGCACATGATTGAATATTTACACAAATTTGCAATTATTGACAAGAATCATGATGGTTACATCGACTTTACTGAGTTTTCTAATTACCTTCATTTACCACATAATGATGAAGTCAAAGCAATGTTCCATATTTTGTGTATTGTGAGTGGTTATTATTTATTAACATATATTATATATTATGTATGCTGTTTATTTAAGTATGTATGTTTACAGTTCAAAATTAAATCATTTTTGAATCCAGAGTTCAAGATTTAAATAAGACATTATGACTTCACCGTTTTGTTGAGAAAACTCCAGGGCACTAGAGTAAATGACATTTTTTTTTATGTTGTGTTTATATCTTTAAAAAGCCTTAGAAAAAAAGTTTAAAGTTAAGTTTAAGTTTAAAATTAAACTTACCAAAAAAAGTTAGTTATTAAGATATTAACTTGTTTCCAATTCTAAACATAATTTTGGTTTATGATTCTGCTTAGTTTTTTTTTCTATAAAAATATCTGGTTTAATGCATGATATGTTCACTGAAGAGGTTTTTTTTAAATAATTTAACTTACGCACGAACTTGGATTTTCCCTTTGTAAATTTGTGGTTATATTAAAACTTTTTCTCTGCATTTCAGTTTTAAAAGTTTCAGTTCTCAAATGTCACTTTAGACAAAATGAAAAATATAACTTTACTTTGATCTAGTTTTTTTTTAAATAACTACTTTTGTTTATTTTCTTAAAGTATGTAAATGTTTCCATCAACATTTGTTTTTATATTTGTCACTTAATCCCAAAAATATTATTTTTGGGATTAAGTAAAAAAAATTTGCTTTTAGATTTTATTATAGCAATTTGTTTTTAACAACCCATGGCCTTATTCACTTCTCTCAATTAAATTAATGGCAAAATTATTAAAACTTTTCATAGTCAAAAAAAAAATTATATTAATAAGTGCAAGTTAGCAAGTTATCATTCAAGTTTTTTTTTTTTTTTTAATTTTGTTATATTTTAACATAAAAAAGGGAAAACCCAAACATTAAATATACTTTAACTTTAACAATAATACTTATTTTAATTGATGTCAAAATGTTTAAATGCTTTACTCAGACCAGATTTCTTTTAAAAGAAAAAATCAACAAGCCCGAACTTTTTCATTTTAATGCCAAACAATTTGGCATTAAAATGAAAAAGTAATTTATTAATATCTCAATCACTAATTTGTTTTGGAAGTTTAATTGACTATAAACTTATTTTCTAAAGTTTATTTAAAATATGAACACACCTTGTCTTTGCTCTTTGGGAACCCATTAAGGTTAGACTTACAATTATTTTTGTATCAACTATAGAACAAATGTAACATGACCATCAAAAACATCTGCATTACTCTAATGCAGTAATAGATTTGCATAAATTTTATTCCAAAAATGTTAATGGTAGACAAAGCTCATTTTGAGCAAAATGGTCAGTAAGTTAACGAAATTGTAGGTAAAATAAAGACTCCAAAATCCAAGATAAACCTTCTTATCATTGTATAACTTTATATCTGCGTAAGGTCACTGTATGGTGTGGAATAATAGCCTTATCTATCATTGGACTGTATTTTTTGAAGATGATGGGGCTAATGCAGTCACAATCAACAAGGCATGCTACTGATAAATGCTTGTACAATTTTTTATGCTTGAAATAAATCAATTAGAACTTCAGAATATACGGTTTTAACACAATGTTTCTATGCCCAATTTACTGCTCAAAAAATAATGGATGAATTGTGACAGATTTTTCGCAAATGCATTATCTCCGAATACATTGATCTTAATTAGCCTGCCTAGTCACTAGGTTTAATAGCTTCAGACTTGCAGTGTGCAGCCATGTCGCAGCATTTAGAGTTCTCACAACCAAAAGGTTCAAAAATTGATGCTGGCTTGATTTTTGTTTATATATGCATGTATATATATATATATATATATATATATATATATATATATATATATATATATATATATATATATATATATATATATATATACATATACATATACATATTTATATCTACTATAGCATATTTATGTAAGTAAATGCTCACTTTTTTTTCCTTATCTTAATCAATACGGCTTTTTTTAGAAAAAAGAAGAAAAAAATGAAGAATAATGAATAAAAAGATTGCTGCCCCATGCCAAACTCTCAGTCATTGTAGCAGCATTCCACTGCGAGTCAGGCTATTTGTCAGTCGATGTATGTACTGAAGCCCCCAGTGGCTATTTCAGTATAATATCACACTGCTCACCTTAATGCTCACCACACTGCGTGTGGTGAGCATTAAGGTGAATTAAACTTGTTTCTCCGTGCAGTGGCCTTGTTCGTCAAGGTTCGTGTTTTGGAGTTATAGAGTTGAGAGAGGGTTATAACCACAAAGAGCCTCCTCATCTGTAGTGGCCTTATCGGCCTTGGGGAGGTGAATTAACAAAAAAAAAAATCACCAGTATAATATATATATATATATATATATATATATATATATATATATATATATATATATATATATATATATATATCAGCCTACGGAATTAGGGTCGGCAATGTTAAATACTGACACTAATTCCAAGGCTACTGCCAACCTAGAAGTGTTTGAGGTCTGCAAAAATTTCCCAACCTTGTATCTATGTTTTATGGTAAAACCTTTGTATCAAATTTTTTTTGCTGACCTGATGCTGACCTCTTACAGATTAAGGTCTGTGAATTATTGCCGACCTCATTTTACCTCATCACCTCATCCTAATTCCGAGGGCTGATATATATATTAGGGTGAGGCATAAACATGCAAGTTAGTGCAAAAATATAAAAAATAAAAGTGGGGGCTATTTTTAATACCATTATAGCTAATGTGCTATTGCTTGGACAGAAGGTTTAATAAATTGTGAAACATATCATGTTTAGACATATTTGTCTATATTTAATTGTTTTTTTGGCAATATTTACTTTTATATACAATTTATAAACATAATGATAATCTAGGCTAAACTGCAATATCAGGTTTTATACTACTTTAAGATAATGATAATTTGTGGCTTTTGTAAAAGGACAGATGTAAGACAAATTGTGACTTTAGTCACAATTTGTCTTACTTCTGTCCTTTGACAAAAAAGTCTTACATCTGTTCTTTGACATGTGACTTTGGTCACAATTTGTCTTACATCTGAGCTTCAAAAAAATTGTGATTTCTCAAAGCAAATTTGGTGAATTTACTCTTTTAATAATACTATTTTAAGCCATTTTTGTTATGAATTGCACTTGGTATAACTTGAATTTGATTATTTAAATATTATCTTGGTCATGATGTTAAACTGATCTTACACAAAAAATGTTTCTGGGCAGGTGAATTTTTTTTATACTTAAGAGATGATTGTAATACTCCACTTTAGTATGGTAAGTTTAGGAGGAGATTATAAATTATGTTAAGATAAGAAAAATTATTTATTATTATTTCAGCAGTAAAGACATCTCAAACAAGTTTAAAAAAGGAAGAAAGCAAAAAATTCTAGATTGTTATTGGTAATGTTTTAAAACCCGTTGTATAAAATGAGAGACAAAAATGTACATTAGAGGTAAAAAATGAGCATCTTGGTGCATCCGCAGATTTTTTTGAAGAAGCATGTTGTAGAATAGTGTTTAGTCTAAAAAAAATTATTGTTATAATTTTCAAATATTATGGTTGACAGTCTGTAATACATGGTTACAAAAAAGGATTAGCATAAAGTAACCTATGAGTCATGTGGAATTAAGACATTAATGGGCTATGTTTACTATGTTTTGTTTGAAAAAATAAAATAAGTGAGTAGCATAAAGGCAATACAAAAGCTTGCATTCACCAAAAATTGGTAGGAAATCTAAAGGTTTAGAGGAAATCTACGAAATTTCAGAAATCTTTGAGATGAAGTGCAGAGTTTGAAAATTGAAAGAAAATAAATTGTGTAATCATACCTAAGGTCTCAAAAAATAAAGGCTTCAGGTATGATTACACAATTTATTTTCTTTCAATTTTTCAAAAAAAAAAAGTCGCAAAAAATTATACATTCCTCAGAGACACAGATCATAGTGATATAATGCAGAATTTAGTATAGTTGTAGAAAAAAGACAAAGTTTTATAAAGTGTGTGAAAAGTCTGAGAGTAAAGAAGACAGACTTGTATTGTTGTAATGCAGGGTTGATAGGTTTACACCAATGGTTTAAATCATTTAAAAAAATGCTAGTTTAAACCAAATTAAGAATAAATTTTAAAAAGGGAAGTAAAACAAGGTTTTATAGTTAAAGTTGTAAACCATGTTTACAATTTTACCAATATCTTTAGTGTAAATATTAAGTATAAATGTAGTTATTTAAAAGATACTTAATCTATGAATCATCTGGCACAAGTGCCACATGATTCATAAGTTACATTATCACAGTTTTCTAAAAAGGGGTCCTAACTTCTTCGTAAATGACCCAAAAAATCCCTTGGAAGGGTGATTCTATAGGTTATGGCGATAACTTTAAAATTAAAATTAAAATCTTTTTATTACATCTGCAGAAGAAAATTGTATTTAAAGTTTTTGCCTAATTTATACTAAGAAACTTAATTAACAAAAGTAACCTTTTGTTAACTAAGTTTCTTAGTGTAAATTAGGCAAAAAACATTTTTCAAAAATTTAACAAAAAATTTAAATTTTGCAAATATTTCTAAACAACATTGTATTAACCTATTGTTTAACTTTTTTAATAAAAATTCAAATTTAAATGCAATAAATTTGATATATGTTAACACCAAATTTTTGCCGCTGAAATAATGTAAACAAATAAATTGGTATTTCTGTTAAAAATTAATTTGTCTTCATCAAAAAATCCCTAATTCAGCAAAAACTCATGGTGATTGCAGAAAATCTGTTTTCTTTTTGTGTTATAAGAAAAGTGATCACATATTAACTGATTTTTTGATTGAAAGAATCAAGGATATTTTTAAGTGTAATATTAATTTCAACGATGAAAAAATTCCAACTAGCATTTGCAATCCATGTAGAAGCAAACTACAATGACTTGATATTGTTAGTATTATTGAACAGATACCAGACTTGTGCAATTTCAGTTCAATTATCATTAAGCCATCTACAAGATATTCTGGTGCTTGTCAGTGTATAATTTGTAGGGTGCCCAAATCAAAGCTCAAAGAAAATCTATCACATTGAGCTTGATATATTTATTGAGCTTGATATATTTAATCAAAAAACAAAAATCTACCCTGAAACTGACTGTATCAAAGCTTTCAGTCCCAAACCTTCATCATCACAGCCAGCTGACAAAAGATGCAGTATTTGTTTGTTAGTACTTGCAAAAGGATATCCTCACTTTTGTATCATAGGTACAAGGTGGAAAAATGTACAGAAACTTGCTGTAGAGGACCATAAGTGTACTGAACAAATAGCAGCTGATTTAATCTCTAAAAAAGATGCCTTTCCAGGAGATACTATCAAACTTAGTCGAGCTAAGTGAAGTAAATTTTTAAAAGTTCTGCCGGGACATTCAGCGAAGTACAAACAGCAGCTATTTATAGCTGAAACATTGGTCCAAGCATCAACTCTAAACAACTCAATGGAAAAAAGAGCTGTAGAGGCAAATGTGAAGTAAAAACTTAACAACCTGTGGAAAAAATTAGCAGATTATTTCATGATGTCAAATGTTGTCATTCTGGATAAATAAATGAAAAATCAAGTTCAAAAAGTTGTTTATTGCAAGAGGACAACTTTTCTCTCAGTAAGAGGACTTATCAAATCATTTAGGTAAACTTGGAAATGATGGAGGTGGTTGATTCTTGAAAATTACCCTCAGCGTAATCGACACATATTCCAAGCAAAGTTATACTCAAAGATCATCTCTCTCCAATCAAGTTCTTCTGCCCAGAATGGTGGTGTAAAAAAACTGCTGATTGTTGCTGCAGCAGAATGTATTCCTGAAACATATAAAGATCTTAGGACACGATTAAGCTTCATACAAATTGAAGATGTGTCTTACATAATTTCATGTGACGTGAAAGTAGCCAACATGTTATGTTGTATCCAGTCTCACTCTAGCAAACACCCATGTTGCTGGTGTGATGTTGAGTCTGATAACCTTACAAACTCTGGCCAATCAAGAACATTTAGTTCTTTATGCAACAGCTAATAATAACATTCAAATTTTGTCCATCCTACATTAGTTAACCCCTACAGGCAATCTGAGCTTATTCTTGATGTAATTCCTTCAATGAAACTCCATCTTTTTCTTGAAATCTTCAACCATATTTTCAAGCAACTCCTTGAAATATGGGATCAAGCACAAGAATGGCCGAATCTCTTGCACCATCAAATGCAAGCATATTATGGGGGACAGTTCAATGGAAATGAATGCAGTCTCGTCCAAAAGCAGTCTTCAGAGTCATGCCCAAAAGCATTGTGCATTGCAAGCAATGCCATTTGTTGATTGTTTCAAAAAGCTTCAATCTGTTAAAAAAGCTTGTTTTGGAAAGATCTTGGAGGCAAGATTCTGTCAAATTATTTCAGAATTCAAACATTCTTACCTAGCTCTTGGATTTTCAGTTACTCCCAAAAGCACATGCAATTTTTCATCACAATAAGGAATTTGCTGAAAAAAATGAAACTGGGCTTGGAGTTTTCAGTGAGCAAACCACTGAATCGATGCATGCCAAATTTAAGATCCACTGGCAAAGGTTTAAAAGTCAACCTTCTCATCCTAAATCATTACTGATCTTAACAGCAAAGACATTTGAAATTAAATTGTTGTGGATTAAAAATTCTCAGGAGAAAAATCTCAGTCAGAGTATAATTTCGTGTGTGTAATTACTTATTTTTATCAAAAGATCTACAGTCTTGATATTAAAAGAATATCCACAGTCTCAAATTTGTATTGGTTTAAGCTACTTGGTAATTCAGTGTATATATTTAGAAATATATGCACATCTTTTTGAAAAAAGTTGGGTTTTAAATAATGCCATGCTTAATAATAAAATTTTATTACCAATTTTAAGGATAAAAAATCAAAAGAAGTTTGGTATACTATATCAGGCTTGGTCGGGAAGCGGGAGCGATCGCTCTTGATAACTGACCCAAGAATGATATTTAGTTGCGAAAAGCTGGCCAGAATTTTTAGTCGTATTGAGAACATTTCAAAAAACAAAAAGAAAGCGCAAAAAAGATTAATTGGACCGATGAGAGACAATTACAAAAAAAAAATAATCTAAAGAATAACTTTTAATGTGAAAAAACTTAAAGCAAAATAAATTACGTTTAGAACAAATATTTTCAAAACATCACTCTTTTATAGTTTTTTTATAAAATTAAGCAACATTTTTTTATATAAAAAACATCTCACGATTGCTTAATAAGGAAACAAATGTTTTTTTTATTTAATAAAGAGTTTAATATAATTTTTATTTATATACTCCTGTCTTATTTCCAGTGCTGAACAGAAGGGTTGGGGTTAAAGGGGGCTATAGTCCCGGGCCCCGCAATGTTAGGCGCCCCGAAATAGTCAAGAAGACTTTTTTTTAGTCATTTTTACGGTGTCACACATAAAAAGGCATCCAATATAAAAATAGCCCCGAAAAGTCTAACAAGATACTAGTATATTTTAACGCTAGCTTTAGTTTTATTTAAACTAACTTATTTTATAAATAAAATGTTAATTTTTTTAATAACAATTTTATGTTTTGCGAGAAAATTTTAGCATATTTGAAACAATTCTTCTTAGTAAGATGAATAATCAAATAATTAAATCATTTTGTTACTGTAGAAATTAAATTAACTAGATAGAAATCAACTAAAAAGATAAAAATCATCTAAAAATACTTTATGAAGAGGAAATGGAACTGCTTCATAATATCGCTAATGATGTTTAGCGAGTGGGCTTTTTAATTTTAATTAGTATTTAAAATAGAAAAAAGTAACTTTAAGTTAAAGGATAATGAGTTTGTAAGAATCGCAACTGAAGCGAAAATATTTAGAGCTAGTAAACCAATATGTAAGAACTTAAAAACTTTTCTTTATATTTAATAACTTTCCAAATATATATATATATATATATATATATATATATATATATATATATATATATATATATATATATATATATATATATATATATATATATATATAGCGCAAGTTACATTGTATGCATGTTTGTGTTTAATAACCAGAAACTTTTATTAAGTTTATTTCATAATTAGTTTTATTAAACTTCGATGATCATTAACAATTTCATTGAAAACACAATTATTGTTGAAAGTCTTTTTGTTTAACAAATAAATCGTAAAAATTGCTTTAAAAGATTACATTAGAATAAAAAACAGACGCACATAATTTCATTTACATAAAAAATACATACTTTTAACTAAAAAATAAGAATATACTAATAAAAATAAAAATCAATAATACATAATAAACTTTCAAAATTTTGACAATTTAAAAAATATATATTTAAAACACTTATTTTTGTAAACAAGTAATATTAGTTTAAAAGATTTACGGTTTTGCAGATGTGGCTCCGAGAATGAGCCATAGTATTAAAGTATTAGTTCGTATAATATATGTTCTTAAAACAATATATGCTAGAAATATCCACAAAATTCAAATAATACAATTTTTATAACAATTCAACAGAAAACTCTAGAACTTTATTTTGCTTAGTCAGCGTATTTTTTAAACCAATAGAATTAGTTTGTTCAAAGATTTGGCGGGTTTTTTAGTGTTCGCGGATATTCTTTTTATTCTTCCGCACCAAGATGTTTTGAGAACATTCAAGTTTATGTATGTTTCCATGAATGTCCGTAAAACAAAAATTTTTTTACGGACCTACATAAACTTAAATGATCTCAAAACAACTACAAAACCGGGCCAGTTTTTTGCAACTAAATATTATTTTTGTGGTCAGTAATCAAGAGCGATCGCTCCCACTTCCCGACCAAGCCTGCTATATTGTATATTGATATACTAGTGATAGAATGTAGATACAAATATTCTTTATTGAAACATAATTTTGAATCTAAGGGATATTAGTTTGTGATATTTGTAAAATTTAAGGCAAGAAAAATTGTTTTTTTGAACTTTTGGCTGTGCAAACATTTTTAGATAATAAAGATTTTTGGTGTATTTAGGCAGAAACTTTAAATTTTCTCCTGCAGACATAAAAAAAAGATTTTAATTTTTTCTTTAAAGTGATCCCTATTATCTATAGAATCACCTTTCCAAGGGATTTTTTGGGTCATTTCTGAGGAGGTTAGGACCCCTTTTTGGACAACTGTGTTATGTAATTCTTTTTTGTAAACACATATTACAGAATGTCAATCTCATAACATTTGAAAAATACTTCTGAAAATTTCTTTAACTGGAAAAACATTTAAAATCTTTGAACTTTGGAATTAGAACATCATTATAACAAACATTGTTATATGCACATCAAAACATTGTTATATGCACCAGACATCATAACATTGTTATATGCACCAGACATCAAAACATTGTTATATGCACCAGACATTAAAACATTGTTATATGCACCAGACATCAAAACATTGTTATATGCACCAGACATCAAAACATTGTTATATGCACCAGACATCAAAACATTGTTTTATGCACCATTTTCTGGTGAAGGAATTACAAGAACTTTTTTAAATATCAGGCTTATATCTTTAAAGGAAAGAAGCAACTGATGATGGAGGATTGAGTTGAAGATGAGAGAAGCAACTGAGGATGAGGGTTGAATAAGCAATTAAAACCTCGTGCAATACATGATACAATTAAAACCTTGACATCAATTGATTTAAATGATTATTTTTACAATCAATTATATTTTTCACAGCTCTTTTAAAAAAACACAACGAGCATCACATTGGGTATCCCACAAATTAACAAAATAAAAGGATAGAATTAAGACACGCGGAACATTTGTCCCTATTCAGAAACAATCTATGGAAACTATATGATGTTGTTACTGGGGATGAGTTGTGGTTTTATTTATGACAATTCAAACACAAGTCAGTTATTGCTAATTGTTTTGGTGAATGTGAATCTGCAAGAACAATAGTAAGACATGCCATATTTGTTATAACACTTGTTCTACATCTTCTTCAAAACATTTCATTCATGTAGTATATATAGGTAAAACAAAAAAAATCAAGATTTTAGAAAGAATTTTGCAGTCAAAGTAAGAATGTATTTAGCCAAGAAAAAGAACAACATAAGCAGTATTATTGTGAGGCAAATAATCATTTTCATAGTTATATGTGACTGAAATATTTAAAATAAAGTTTGATGTACATTAAGATTTGAATCTCAGTCTTTTTCTTTTTTTTAGCTTTGAAACTTTCTCTAAAGAGTTTAATGATATTCAGTTGTAGTTACGCATCTAAAAAATGTTCTTTTTTGACAAATTTTAAAAAACCACAAGTAATAAAAAATTGCAAAAAGTAGTTCTGCAGGTATTTATTGAAACAAGTTCTATTGTTTATCCTAAATCTTAAGTAAATCTTGACTTTTTTGTTTTTTCTGCATTAAGTTATGTGAAAGTCAATGAAGAGCTAAGAATATGCTCATTAGCAGATGTGTTAAATACAAGTTTCTTTATGTAACACTCTTTTAATAAAAGAGCAGCTAAGAAATATTCAAAAACTATCCCTAAGGTTGATGATGTCAACCATCTCAAAAAAACAGTGCAAAGGTAGTGATCAGATAAATGTGTGGTATGACTCTTAAAGATAGGAAAAGAAGTAATAATGTTAGAAAGACATTGGGAATAATAAGTGAACCTGATAATGTGTCTTAGGGAATATTAGGGTAGTTTAGGAATGTATAGTAAAGATTGGGTATCACCATGTAAAGAGAATGGAGTTTTGATAATGATGATGATGATGATCATGATGATGATCATGATGATGATGAATGATCATGATGATCATGATGACGACAAAGATGATAGTTTATCTTTTCTATTAAAAAAACTTTGTGTCTTAATATATATATTTTTATTGATTTTTTTTTCTTAGGATAAAAATCATGTCATAAGTTTCCGTGAATATTTGGTTGGAACATTCTTGATACTAAAACCATTGAATACAGAGGAAAAAATAAAGCGTGCATTCTTGGTCAGTTTTATTATGTGTTTTGTGTTATGCTTATTTTGATCTGTTTATAACTAACTACAAAAAAAAATCCATTCATAACTAGATTATAAAAAGCAAAAGAAAACTTAAAATGAAAATTTAAAAAAATTAATTATTGTTATAATTTATGAATTTGATTTATAAATACATAATACTCACTACATTTATGTCACATAATACTCACTACATTTATGTCACAAATTTAAAGTTATTAATATTGATTTGTGGATTTACGCTTTACACATTTTTGCCATTTAAAAACATATAGTTAATCATATAGTTATATAAATATTACAAATAAACACAAAGATGCAAAATCTGACTAATTAACAAATTTTTTAAATTTAAACTTAAAACTTTTTTTTTAATTAACATTTAAATTTCTTTTAAGAAAAAACTTTAATGTCAACTTTTAAAGGGGATTAGTAATTCATTGTACAGTTTGTACCTATAAAAAAAAGTTTCTAACAAAAAATAAATTGTTTCTTTTTGTGTTTCTTCTGTGTGATTTGATTGTAAATACTGTTGAAATTCACAGTAACATTTTTATTTAAATGTTTTTGAACAACAGTACATTAATGGAATTTTAAAAGAATTATTGTTTATGTTTAACTAGGGATCTACAATGAGCCAAGGTATTTATATCATTTTAAGACTAAAATATAACTATTTTGTTGTAAATATAAAATATTTACGACTGTAAATTCATGGCTAAATATTTGTCAGGGAAACACGAGTTAAAGTATTTTGCATAAACAAAAATTTTACAGAAAACAATATAAAAATATACTTTATTGTTTTTAATTACCTATCTGTACAAATATTGAGTTATTTTAAGTAGTTATAAGAGAGAAAACTGTACCGTCCTACACGCCCGCCCTCTCCCGCCTTTTCTTTTTCTATATTTTTTATTTTTAAACTAGCTGATGTTAATTATATAAAAAAATAACACGACATCAAAAATTTTGCATTTTCACCTTTTAAAAACTTTTCATAATAAAACTTAAAAGATAAAAATACCTAGAATAGACATAGACAGTTTAAAAATTATCTTCAAAAAAGAGCATATCATCATAGTCATTTTCATTTTAACTTTCGATGTCATTCATCTCCGAGTCAGTGTTTTTATCTGAATTCTCTATCTTATTTTTGCACTTTTGCAAAAATCTGAGCATCACAAACTAATTTTATGACAAGAATATTAGTTTGTTTTGCAAAGGTTTACAGCTTCCATTTAAAAATATAGAATATATTCGACCTTTACAGCTTCCATTTAAAAATATAGAATATATTCAACGTTTGTTTTACCTTCCATAAAGGTAAAACAAATGTTGAATATATTCCTTTCATCATATGCATGGTAGTCAAATTTTTAAATGTTTTACGTATTTTTTCTTTTCCAAACAGATCATTTTTTATCTTTGTTATGTATAATGACCAAAGCATTGTTTTCTGTTAATCTTTCATTAGGTTCTGCATATTTTATATTTGCAAAGGATAATGATCAGAAACAAAATCAACTTATGATGATTTATGGTAGCGAGTATATCGGGTATAAATATCTGGTACAACTGTGACAGTAAATATATCACTTTCTATATTCAAGGGATCTTGGATTGCTTTTCTACAGAATAAATCGTATGAATCTTTTAGATGAGAAGATTTTCTAACAATATTTTTACACACCTTACATATGCTTTGTAGCAACGTGAATAAGAATTTACTCTTAACAAAATCGTTTCTTTAGAGTAAATCACTTCAAAAATGTTAATAAAAGACAAAAAAAATAACTGAATCATAGTATTTTAGTTATGCTTTAGTTACAGATGATCCATATTCTTTATGATGCTTTAGTTACAGATGATCCATATTCTTGGTAGTAAATTAGCAAACTTTGATTTTTTTTTATTAAATTGGACAGAAAAAAAACTTTTACTTTTTGATTAACAAATTTAATAAAATCTACTAAAGCTAAAATAGTTTCTGTTAAACATTTTTGATGTTTATCTTTGTTTTTTTTCAATTTTTCAAAATTTTTTCTATAAATAATTGTATTTGTAAATCTTTGATAACAAGAACTTTAATAAGAAGATGATACCATAAGTCTGAATTAAATCTGAAGCAACTGCAAGTTGTTGATGTTGTACTGTATCTAGAAGTTGTTGTTAAAGTTTTACTTTATCTTCTTTGCTTATATGACAATAACTTTTAACAAATACTACTGTTACAATTTTAATCTCTTTACACTTAATGAAATTCTAAAATATTTTAAACAAAGTTCTATTAAATTTGACATGGTCGTTGCGCTTCACATCGTTTTTAAATTAAATCAAATAAATTTTTGTCACTTCGCTGTTTGTTTTTGTTTTTAACAATCTTTGCCTTTCTTTTTTTAATTTATATTTTGCATAACACTATTACATTTCTTGTTTTATAAAAAACACAATGGTTAAATCCGTTCCGTAATTTACATGTTTTTCAAAGTGTCAAAAATCAATAAATCTTGAATACAACACGTGTGAATGAAAGGTTAGAGCAGAAAAATGCTTAGTGTAGGCAAAATATGGTTTTTCATATTGTAAACGTTTATGTTCGTTCCACTAAATGTTAACACGCAAGTTTACATCCATAGAACATAGACCCAGACTTTGAGCAACAAGACGGAAAAAACAGATAGATCTGCATACAGCCTATAAATGCTTCAAGTTCTGGTAACAATAAATTTAAACTTGTTAAATAATGTCAAAACATAAAATGACAAATTCAGTAAGCTTAAGTCAATGTCAAAACATAAAACGACAAATTCAGTAAGCTTAAATCAATGTCAAAACATTCTTAAGATCCGCTTATATTTGAGCAAATCTGAATCTAAAAGATGCAGATCATTTAATAAACATAATCTGCCTACCAAAAAATTGAGTCCTAAACTGTTGAGGAATTACCTACCAACCATTGTTAACTAAGCCCTCCTGGCTTATCTTTCTAATAAGTAAAATTTTGTATTCACAGTTTACTGTTTGTTATATTTTAAGGCTTCATAAAGATCCCAAATATGATTAAATATATTTTTTCAATGAAAAACAACTATATTACATTTTACAAGGCTCTTTTTAAAAAATAAGGAATTCTATTGATAGTATTGAAAGTATCAAAAAAAAAATTTTTTTCATTTTATCTAGATGCTTGATGAAGATGATGATGGATTTTTAACATATGCTAGTTTATCTACTTTTCTCAGAAATTCTATGCAACTAGGTGATTCATTTATTGGAAAAATATTCAAAGATATGAATCCTTCAAATGCAGATCATATTGATTTCAGTAAGTTTACTTGAATTTGAATAAAGAATTTTGAACTTTTTTCATTATTAGCAAATATTTTAGATTTACTTTAATGGACAAGGGCGGTATATTTATCTCTTTGTTAAACTTAACCAAGCGTTTTGTAGAAAAAATTTTCACTTGTTTTATTAACAAAAAAATCTTTAATAGTTATTTGTATTTTGGTATTCAATTTATTTATTAAAATTTTTTAAAATTTTATTAAGATTTTTTTAATTTATTAAATCTTTTTTTATATATTTAAATAAATTTATATAAAAATTATAATTTAAATAAAATTATAAAAATCAATTTATTAAAATCTTTATTTTGGTATTCAATTTATTTTAATGTATAAAAAGTTTTAACATTTTCTTTAATTTTCTCTAATTAAAAAGCTGAATTGAAATTTTATGCTTTATTAAGCTTAATGAAGAGATAATGAATACTTGGTCGAGGGTTGTTATGAAGAAAGGTAAATATGTGTTGCTCTGTGTTTTTGAGTAGACCTGAGATGGTTGCTTCCCCAGTCACTTCTACAAACATTAAAACTAAAATTGAATTGTTTATTTCACCCGTTAAGTGCGCTTTTTTTAATTTTTGAAAAACTAAAGAAAATTCTAAATTTTAAAATTACTGAAGGTTTTGGTTTAGGAAAAAATTTAAAGTGTTTTTTATTGTATTAAAAAAACAAATAATGCTTAGAGTTAATTTAAAAAGTTTTATTTTTTGTGCAAAACTTTTTCAAAATTTTTGTTCTTGACGGTTTTCTGCAATAAAATAAAACTTAGTAAATAAATAAAAACTTACTAAATAAAAAAGTTATAGGTTGTAAACAAAAAAAGTATATTATCTTTATGTTTAAATTTATTAAAAATCAAAGAAAAGTTAAAAACTAAGTTAAATTAAGTACACAAAATAAAGAAATAATCAAAGACAAACGAGAAAATATAAAACATACTATAACATTAAACATTTTGTTTATGCATATTAGGGTGTCCCAAAAATATATCATAAATCGAATTTTAATGTGCGGAATACTACATTTAGCATACTTTTATCCATAAAGAAAAACAAAAACAAAAATTAAGTTTTTAGCTCAAGCGGAAGGTTATTTAGGTGAATTCACTTTTATATAATAATTTATAATAAATAAATTTTGATTTAAAATTGATTTTTATCCGAGTCAATTTTTATTTATGTTTCGACAAAAGCATTGCCAACAATAAAAATAAATGATGCGTGTTTTATAAACAATAAAAACTAATGATGCGTAAGTTTAACTCAAGCCACTATATAATTAAAGTTGAAATCAAGTTAAAAAGTTGTTTTCAACCAAGAAATTCGTCTAAAACACAGATTTGAACTTGTATATAAAACTTATTTACCAGTTTCACTATTTTTTCATTATTTTTTGTATATATTATAGAATATACTATAATCTTTAGTTGTATACTACAAATGCGTCTAATGAGAATTTTTTCAATAAAATAAATTTTAGAAAATGTCTCTAAACATATATTATCACATTAATTCACTGAGAACAGATATTGATGATGCATCAAAAGCTACAAGGAAGAGGAGACAATTTTATTTGCTAGGGTTTCCTTTACAGAGTTTTGCCCCTAATAGACTTCCAACAAATGGAGAAATGCTCAGAAGATATTACTGGCTTAATCTTGAAAAAAGCATAAGGTAAATCTGAAAGTAATTAACAAAAGCATTACATTTTTTACACGTTTAATGTTAACATTTTAATGTTGTTTTTTTTTTAAACTTTTTAGCACCACCCAGATCAACATCAAAATTTGTTGTCCAGTTGCTTCCGCGAAGACGTATTTAAGATGCTCCAGGTTTGCTGATGGAGTGTGCAGAGAGAATACTAAGCAGATAGTTACTGGTGTCTGTATTCTGAGAGAGCTTGTCAATTTATGGGAGCAGGCTGGATTTAATGATGTTTTCATTAATAAAACAAACATATTTGATTTAACTTCTCTATTAATAAAACAAACATATTTGATTTAATAAAAAGTGATAAAAATAGGGATGATGAGGCTAAGAAGGAAGACATTAAATTCTTGAGGCTTTGTCTGAGAGGGGATATGGTCAAATTCGGGAACATGGACAATAAATTTTTTTAAAATGCTCACAGGGCACAAGAAAAAATAATTAAGATGTCTGAAAAAATCCAAAGACATAGAGATAAAAATAAGAAAAAGGAGATTAGCTATTTGGAAAGTGACTTTTCAAGCACAGATAGTGACAATCAAACTGAGTGCGACGAACTATATTTACCTCCAGCTAAAGTCCAGAAAAAACAGAAAAGGTTTCAGAGTGACATCAAAGTTTGCCTTCAGTTAAGTATGGAAAATATTCTTAACAATTGGATTCCAATTATGACCAGATTTGGAATTGGAGTCAGGCCGGGTATGTGTCTTTTGTCTTCTCTTTACAAGGCTGGTGGAGTTAATATTGATAATATCTTGATATCAAGATCAACTCTAAACAGGAAAACTCATAATGTTGTGGAGTCTGAGGCACACATAATTAGAGACGAAAACATTGATAAAATAAGAGGTTTAAAAGTTGTGGTACATTTCGATACCAAGATTTTGAAAAGATACGATTGGGAAAAAGGAATTTCTAAATATGAGGATAGAATTGCTATCAGCACATCTTCACCAGAGTATGGTCCACTAGACTTTCTTCTTGGCATCTTAAAAATTGAAAGCTCCAAGGGAAGTGATCAAGCCATTGCAATTCAAACAATGCTTGAATACTATGAAATGTCAGATCAGATTATTGGATTGTGTTCTGACACAACATCCAGTAACACTGGTAAAAATAAAGGTGCTGTAAGTATTATTATTTCCTATGCCCTTAAAAGACCGGTTCTCTGGTTAATGTGAAGACATCACATTTATGAAAGACATGTGGCTCATGTGATGAAAGAAATATTTGGTCCTACAAGTAGTCCCAGCAAAAAACTTTATGTAATTCTCCAAAAACTATGGCTGCAGATTTACGAAGATGTAAACAAACTTGAGAGAATTGTAAAGTTTGACTGGTCTCAAGATGCTTTCAGGCCCGGCTCATTACTGTTCAAACTTGCCTTGGATACTAAAGAGTTTTGTATTACAGCTCTTCATAAGAAAACTTTTCAGAGACGTGATTACAAGTATCTTTGTGAGCTTATGGCATTTTTTCTAGGAGCTGAGTTATCGAACTTTTCATTTAAACAGCCTGGAGCTCATCATGAAGCAAGGTTTATGGCTGACTGTATATATTTACTGGTTATTCAGATGACTCAAAAGTATCACCCTGCTGATTCCGAAACAGTTGGAAAAAATACAATAAATCATCTGAAAGTCGCAACCAACTGCATAGTATTTTTTCATGGACTCTTCTTTCTAAAAAGCCCTAATGCTTCTCAAGCACCTTCAAATGATTTAATGGCGTTCGATATTGCTTTTCAGTTACAAACAGTAGACGAGTTTAAAGAATTTACAGCAATAGGAAAGGTTCTTTACCAAAGTCTTAAGCGTCACACTTGGTATAATGTGTCCGCAACAAGTCATTTTTCCTCTTGCTGATAAGGATCTGAAAACCAAAGTTAAGACCAACATGTTAAACAAACTGCTTTCTTAAGATATCCCGGAATTAAAAGGTCTGATTAAAAAGAGACCTGAAACTAAGGTTGAAATTATTCCTATATCAAAGTTAGAAGACTTTGTCAACGAGCAGTCCTACCTTTTGTTCTTGCTATTGGAGATCTCCAAGAAGGAAATTCTGCTATGGAAAGAAAAAGGCATCGATGCATGTGAAAATGAGGAAGTTTCCCAGTCTTTTACTTACTTTTCAAAGTGTGTAAGAGCACTTGCAGTTGTAAATGACCATGCAGAACGCCACATTAAGTTAATTCAAGATTTCATAGAGAGAACACACAATGAAGACAGGCTTCAGGATACTCTCCAGGTATTTTCTTCAATAATACGAAATATAAATGTGATTTTTAGTTGTTATTAATAATAATGGTTTTTAATGTATATGTAGTACTTTTTATAAATTTATGTATTTGTAATTTAGGTAGTTCAGAAGAGCCGTAAAATGGTTTCAAAGAACGCTACAAAGAAAGATTTAAAAATTATTTAGTTAAATATTATTTGTATTAATAATATTGGTTTATGTTATTTTACATTATGTTATATTATTTTTTGATGTTTGAAAAAAGTGATTTTTTGATGTTGAAAAGGGCAAACTTTTATATCTCATAGTTTTCGAACGTTAAAAGATTTTTGTGTCACTTTTAAATTTTATCGACAAATATAGATTTAGTTGAGAATAGTAAAAAAAATTACCTATCACCTTGTTGCTCTTAAGTTTAGGGCAGTTGTAGCTAAAACTTTAGGGCTTTTTGTTCCCAGGATCCAATCATTGTAATTTTTTGCAAAGCATCCTTATTTAACATAAGTATAAACATATATGTTTGGAGTTTGTTCTATGTCTAAAAATTAAATTCAAACGTTAAAAAATGCTGTATATGCGCATGCGCCTGCATTTTAAAAAATTGTTTGCTGTTCATTTTGTTGCATTTAAAACAAATTTCTCCTTAAAATTGATTATTTATTTTGTAAAAAAATTTACTTAAAAAGTTTACGACAAGCATATTTGTTTGTTTAACATGCAGCAGTTTTATTGTTTGCTTAGGTGAAAATTGTAATTCGAATAATATGAACTAAGTTATTATTAAGTCAAGTTTTACTTAATAAATTAAAAGTGAATTCACCTAAATAACCTTCCGCTTGAGCTAAAAACTTAATTTTTTGTTTTGTTTTTCTTTATGGATAAAATTATGCTAAATGTAGTATTCCGCACATTAAAATTCGATTTATGATATGTTTTTGGACACCCTAATGCATATAAGCCAAGCCTATTGTTTGAGTTTTTATTCTACTCATCGTCATGCGCTACATCAATGTTGCAGGCTTGTAATATTGTGGCCACCAATTATTATCAAAGTAGATCATGTTGTTTGTTACTTGGTGAACAGTAAAACTCATTTACTTAATTTAAAAATCATCTTAATATACTGATTTAATGTGTCAACTCTTCAAACAACACGTTTGATGCAGCCAAAACCTCGATCAAAGTGTAAAAATGAGTGACGTCTGATTGGGATGTAATGACAAACAATTTTTAATATAAATAAGGTTCATCAAGAATTTCACTATGCCATGATTTTTGTTTTCCTCGGAAGAGTCATCATTGAAAATGAATTAGATGCCTAGTTCCACTTGGAACTTTAGTTTTCAAATAATGTAGTATTATAGAGCAAACCTACTCTTTAGATTTATAGGCTTCACCTTCCTGTTCACCTTCCTGTTAAATGTACATTTTAGCTTTTTTTGTTTTCATGCTATGTACACAAAATATACAGTTTACTCCAGAAAGCCGCCATGTAATTTCACTTAAAGGGTTTCTGCAATAAACGAAAATTTCAAGACAAAATACAACTCATTGAATAGTTCATGTGATATTTGATCAAAATCAAGTGATATTTGAAAAAAATATCACTTAAAGGGTTTCTGAAATAAACAATTCAGTTATAAGTCTAAAACTAAAGTTATAGATTTGGAATCGGTACTACTTCTGGAGACAATACAATATGTTTTATAATACTATGTTTGATGAAACCATGTTGAGTTCAATTGATGAACTCGACTTGATTCTTGCCATAATGTGGTCTGCAAAAGTAGTTGCAGAAATGATGGATCTAGCCTGTCTGTTTCCTGCAAAGCCATGAATTCACGATCTTCAGTCGTGAATTCATGGCTTTTTACATTTCACAATTGTTGTGTTTTATGCAGTGTCGAATAAACATGTTTTTTATTGCCACAAATATGACGCCCTACCGAAACTCTAAATTGTTCTTTCGGAAATGGAAAATACTTGCTTTCATAAAGAAAATACTGGATATACAGTAGTTCTGGATTTATCACTTTATTGAGTGCTTTTTTAGCACACCATTAATAGACAACTAGTCTTAACTTGCTTTATCGATAAATGTCTTTGAATACGCTAAGAGAGTTCGTAACATTGTATAATTAAATATTTTTTCTAAAAATATTTTTTGTAGATAACTTTGCCGAGTTTTGTTCTGCAAAACCCGAATACGGAATACTTTTTATGCACTTTCAAAAGTTAAAAGAAGACTCCCTGTTAACTGACAATAAAGCAGAAAATACTCAAGATCGAAAATCAATGTCGCCAAAATCTGCTTATAAAACTAGAAAATAATATATCATGAAAAATATTTATTGTTACTGTGCTTTTTTTTTATTTAATTTGAGATTTTGAATTATTTGTTTACTAATTATTTAAATTAATTTATTGTTTTTATCATCCATGAGACTGGTCTTAAGCATAATTATGACAGCTAAACATAACAGCTCCAAGTTTAATGTAAAAGTTTTGTATTTTTGCTCCTAAATTGAAACAAATTGTTTTGTACAAAATATTTAAAATTTTAAGTATTTTATTTTTTATGGATATTAAATGCATTTTTACTGACCGATTATTTATTGAATATATATATATATACTAATCACAAACATTGTTAAAGTTCAAGATAAAAGTTTAAGACTTTTGATTAAGGTTTCTAAGACTTGTTACTGTCAGGATTTACGTAAAATTTAGTCTTATAAAACCCTGAAGTTAATATAAAATATGATGCTGCTTTCTATTAATTAATAATTACGAATAATACTTACAATGCGAAATTACGCGCGAGACATCAAGTATCTAATTTTTAAAGCGGACCTCATTAGATAATTAAAACTAAACACTTATTTAAAAGAATTGAATCACAACTGTTTTATTAAAACATTTAATAATGCTTAAACAATTGTGATATAGTAAAATTATTTTTTTCACAAAACCGCTTTTTTTGAAACCTGATAAAAGCGAGCAAGTGCAAAGTAAATTGTCTAAAATAAGCTAGAATTAGATTAAAGCCCTGCAAATCAACATTTATAGTTTTAATTCTCAAATAAAAGCAGTGCATTATTTTATTTTTTTTCCTTTTTGCCCGAGTTAACCGCTTAGTGTTTTGTTTAGAATGCGTTTTTGATTATTGCCGATTGCTCTTGCTTATGTAGAGTCTTTCTTTTTCTAATAAACAATTGGGGCAAACTATCACGTTTGTGTTCAGAAAAGTACAGTGCAACCGTGCTTTTTCTTTGCTTTACATAATAATTTCACATTTTAATTGCTAGTCTAAAGTAATGCTTTCTAGTAGAACTTAAATTGTTTTAAAAGCGTTTAAATCAATAAGTCTCGGCTTTGTCCACTTGTTACATTCCAGGGTATGTAGCAAGTGGACAAAACGTACGTCTTATTGCCCACTGGGGTATGCGCAAGTTGCAAGTTAAAAAATTATTTTAAGTATAAAATTTTCTAACAAAATATTTCATAAAAACTTTGTTTGACGTATATGCGCTATATCCAAACGAAATAAATTAAATAGCGTTAGTTTGCTACCTCTGGGCAGGTTTTATAAATGCTCTTTCGTAGTGTTCTGTGACAGACCGTAAGGACTTATTGGGTCACCTAAAATAAAACTTAAATTAAAGACTTTTTTAATCGTAGGAAGCAAAAAATGGGCTGCCTTCAAAGTTTCATTGGCCTTATTTTTGGTGTTTCTTTTTTATTTTATTTTGATAAAAATGTTTTTGATATATATGTGTATATATATATATATATATATATATATATATATATATATATTATTATTATTATTATTATTATTTTAATAATCACCCTCTGTTTAATATATTTACAAGGTAAAAATACAAACTAAGAAATAAGAGAGATAAAAAAAGTATCATTAAAGAATGTTTTCTTCAAGTGTGTTTTTAAAAATTGTTCGCTGTTGTTTTACATTCCAACATTGAACCACCTGTAGCAAAATATGAAGAGTAGCTTCAGGAATTACTCTGAGTAATTAACTTTTACTTTTTTTAACCAGCATTAAGGTTTTCATATTCAGTTTATGAATATTATATAATTCTTTTATATCATCTAAAAAAGAAGATTTAACTGAACAGTAGTTAAGTTAGGAGTTAATGGTTTCAAAGGTTACTTTATTGTTTAAAAGGCGGATTTATTTTGTTTTGGTGTATGTAATTGACATTTCCTTAATTTTAAATAGAGAATGGTATATAGTTTTTACAATACTTGGAGACATTAGTGCGTTCCTTCCAAGTGATTAGAAGGAACGCAGGAAAATCGCTTTTTAATGTCTCCAACTATAGTAAAAACTATATACACTCTGTAAAAATAAATAGTCAACAATAAAAAGACTCGACACGCTTAAGTGTGTCGAGTCTTTTCATTGTTGACTCTTTATTTTCACAGAGCTTTAGACTGTAGGTTAGCGTCGGAACTGCTAATGATTTATATAATTGAATAATAGACCTTGGATGTGCAAACCGGATCCTAGATTGAATCAGAGTTTTTACCGTTACCTGGAAATTCGATACCTACGGTCAATATTCGTTCTATTAAGTAAAGTAAAACTTGATTCACGCATCTGTGTTGAGTTAGGAACATAGCGGAAAGTCGGGTAGCCCCGGACGGCGGGTAACTCTGGACACTTAACGTACAGCTTAAACTAAAGAAGCTATGTGATTTTAAATACTTTATTAATTTTTTTTTTACTTTATATGATTTTAAAAAACATTATTTGAGTGAAAATATGGCTTATGCAAAATACCTATCAGTATATGCCGAAGCCATTGGCTGGGAGTGCAAGATATTGTTTTCCCCACCAGAAGTACGATGGATCATCATATTTGATTCACATACTAATATACCTAACTTTTATGTAAACTAAAATTTTTTTATTGATTAAAGATACTTTCTTATTTACAATAGTTATTAAAAAAAAAATTTGTTTAAAACTTTAATTCACTCGTTTTAAAACAAGTATTTGTGAATGAGGTATGATTGGGTGGTATCAAACACATATTTAGAGGGTGATTCCGGACAACTTTATTCGTTTACATATTAAAAATGAGCAACTTTTTGTATATAAATATTAATACATTTGATATAATACACAATAATACTATTACTTAGTGATCGACCGAAATTTCGGCCGTAACCGAAACCGAAACGGAAATTTTCCGATCACTACTATTACTATACTCTAATAGTAACTCATTTAGTTCCAATAAAAAAACTTTAGATTTGAAAAAAGTGTTTTAAAAGTGTTTATTTTCATTAATAATTTTCATTGTGTGCGGCCGTGGCGCAGTGGTTAGAGCGCTTGCTTTATAAGCAAGAGATCCAGGTTCGAAACGAGCCGTGGACATATTTTCGCGTCACGGTAAGGAAGGAGGCGTGAACTTTCTGGTTAAATGCACATCCGCGGTGCTCTGTGACAAGACCGTTAGGTCTTCTTGGGGCACCTAAATAACAGTATAAAAAAAATAAAAAAAAAATAAAAAAAAGCTAATGTTTATATTTCTAAACAATGGTATTTCCATTCCCATTCCTTATATTTGAGAAGCAATTTTTAAAGGCAACTTTTTTTAAAAAAAGGTTAAACCACAGTTAAACTATGTGTCCGGGGCTACCCTCCAATTTTGAAACATGCCCTTTTTTTAACAATTTTTTTTTTATGTTTTGCATATTATTAAGATACACAATAATTATTTTTTTTCTAATTTGATGGATAAATGTTAATACATAAAAAAAAAAATTTGACACCTTGTTTTCTGTTAGTACATGTGTAAAATCTGTTTTGTTCTTAAGTGTCCGAGGCTGTTCTTAAGTGTCCCAACTTTTCCCTTTATCATCGCTTCTTCCACACCCCGGTTAATTTTTTGTTGTTTAATTTGGCAGCCAATGCAATTGAACAGCTTTTAGTTTAATGTTAGGTTTATTTTTCCCAGTCTATCGTATTTTATTTTTTGTTTCTTTAAAAAGCTGCGATTCGTTCTTTTTAATATTAGTAGTTTTTCTTTACTGGGAAGAATAATATATCATAAATAGAAGAAGAATATTGGCCATGTGCATAATTGGAGGTATTACCACACTGTTTATGATTAGTTTTCTACCTTTGTCTTATGCTTTTGCCATTTTTTGTAAGCGGTTGTTCTAATGAATTTAATAGGGGAATTTACCCGTATTTGAAACTAATTTTGTTTTTAATTAGAAAATAGTAGATTATTGACGTATCAATTCAACTAAATTTCTTTTTTGTTGTTTTTTCAGAAGGATTATCTAAATCTAAGAAATTCATCGCACGCTTAAGAGTTTACATACATTGCATACTTATTATTATTTAAGTTATTCCTTTTCAGGCCCGTAGGAACAAAAATTATATTGGTGTGTGTGTGTGTGTGGGGGGGGGGGTGTATTTTTTCAGTCAATTCCTTCAAAATTATTTGAAAAATTATTGGGGGGGGGGGGGCAATGTTTCGGTTGCTAAGGGACTGCTTTTATTTTTTCCTTTTGTCTTCTATATGTTTAAAATATTTCTGCTTGTATGATGTATAAAATCAATGATAAAGGGCAACCTTGCCTTACTCAAAATTTCTCAAAATTTCTATGACTTGCAAAAGTTCTCCGTTTATTTTTACTTTAGCGTTTATTTTATTATAAATTGCTTTTATGTGATTTACAAAAATCTTATAAAAACCAAAATCTTCTTACAGTTCGTATTACAGAAGTTTTTTTATTATTTATGTTTGTGATTTTTTTATATTTATATGTATATTCAATCTTAACGAATCTTTATTATGTAATCACAAAAATGTATACTATGGAAAAAAATTAATTAAAAAAAAAAAAAACATGTTCAAGACTTTTAATTAAAAAGCATCTGTCAACTCGGTCGAAATCTTTTACCTGATCTATGGAGAGAATGCATGCATCTAAATTGTCTGTATTAGCAATGCTTATTATGCCCCTAGTATAATTTAAGTTGTTGTTCATAG
This sequence comes from Hydra vulgaris, assembly GCF_038396675.1. NCBI lineage: Eukaryota > Metazoa > Cnidaria > Hydrozoa > Anthoathecata > Hydridae > Hydra > Hydra vulgaris. The sequence goes on from NC_088934.1 coordinate 7,255,666, forward strand.
TTCTATTTTTAATCCACGCTGTTTGATTGCTATTTATTATATTCGGTAAAATATTTACCAGTCTGTTAGCAATTGTTTTAATTAGTATTTCATAATTTACGTTAGTCAGTCTGAGCTTAATGCGTTATTTAGTGTTGGTGTTAGATCTTTACTTATTAAGTCAAAATTTTTTTAGTAATATTCTACTGTGAGACCATCTGACCCAGGTGATTTATAATTTTTCATTTGAGACAAAGTTGTTTATTTCTGATAGAATTTTTGCGCGCTGTCACTTTTTTAACTTTAGCAAAATTCAAATCGCTATCATTTATTTTCAACTTGGAGTTTTTCATAAAAATTTTTGAATTCTAAAATAATCTCTACCGGCTTAGTAATTGTTTCGCCACTTTTATTATTGATTTCTGAAACAAACTGTAGCCGTATTCTCATCTCTCCGTTAAGCTTAACGGAGCGTTAGTCAAAAATTTCTTTTAAATTACATTGATAAAAAATTTATTTAAAATTGCAATTTTTCAAACATAGATGTTTTATTTTGGTATAAATTTTATTTTAAAGAATTTATATAAATTTTCGTCATTTCTTTACTTAGAAATATTGTAATGAAATTTCAGGGGGCATTATTTGTTCCTGCTGAGAAATAAATATCTCCTTCCCACTCGCTTTTAAAAATATTCAAAAGATCACTAGTTATATGAGTTTCCTGTATAAGAAAAAAATCACATGGTTTATTTTTATATGAATTGATAATTGTCCTCCGCTTTTCCGCATTTCGTAGACTATTAACATTTGACGTTAAAAAACTTAAGTTTTCCATTTTTAATTTTTGAATAACTTTTAATTAAAAATGAAAATAAGGGCCTTATTTTATAAACTCTCCATGATTAGGAGAAAGCTTTCGATGAAAGTAACATTATTATAGAAACTAAAAATTCCGCCAAAAAAAATAAATAAAGCGTGTAATAAAACTCGTGTAAAATAAGTAAAATAATACAAAAAAATGACGTCATCACCATTTGATCAATTATTTTTGCCATTTTGGTTTTGGAATTTCGTTTCGTCCTTCTCGAATTTTTTCGTTTTATTTTTGTTTAACGGGTGTTTGCGGATGCGTTCTTTTCGATCTTTCGCTTGTTCCATAGCCACATCGTCCTCGTCGTTGTTATCAAAATTATCGTCGCTCGATATTTCTCCATCTTCAACGCTGTTTTTCTTGATTAAATATCTTTTTCTGTTTCCTTTCTCTGAGTCTTTTTTGATTTATATTCAATAAACGAATCCTCAACTATAAATAGATTTTTAACTGGATGCAAACTTTTTAGTTTTTCTTTTTTCAAGCGTCTTGCTTCGTCAAAGGCGTTTTCGTGTAATATATTTCGTATTTTGTGTTTCAAATTTTCCGGTAAACTAAAGTTAAGTTGATGTTCAAAATTAATTAGAGAATTATTTTTAGTTGATGAATAAATAGAGTTTTTTACCTCTCCTCTTGATGTTGCCATAAATTGCGTTGGCTTTTGTGATGGTGGAATAAACAGAAAGACGGTTACTTTGCTTTTATTATCAATGAAACTTTGACCAAACGTAAAATCAACTGTTTTTTCGACTGTTGTTAAGTTTTTTAATTCATGGTTGTTAATTGGTAGACCACAAGCATCTCTTGGGATACGTTTATTTTGGCGTTTATTACAAAAAAACTTTTACCAGCAAAGTTTATATTAATTTTCATACCATTGATTTCGACATTATGTGGTAAAAATTTTACCATTGTGTTTAGCTTAACTCTGAATAGTCTTCTAACATCTTCGATAGTTCGGTCAAAGTCGTAAGTAGTATGTTTGATTGAGTAAATTCTATCAGTGTAAGGAGCAAGTTTATCGGAAAGTTCAGAATCGGTGACTGTTGGATTGCTCGTAATTGTTATTAAAAAACCTTGTTTTTCTCTTCGCTTGAAAACAACGGGTTTCTCGCATTCATTGATTTCAATCTGCTCCATCAAAAGGTTATTAGGTTAAGAACCGTTATCCACCTACCATCTCTGTGGTAAGTAATATTTTCAAGAAAGTTGGTTTTGCCCCCGCCCTCCCACCCTCCCAAAGTTACTTTAAAAGGTCAACTAAGTAATTTTTAAGAAAAAACGACATAGAATAAACTTTTTTTTTTTAGTAATGTTTTTAAAGTTATTTATAATTTTCAAATAAAAAATTTTCCTTTATTGTTATTTTTTATTCTAATCATCATCAATTTCTACATCTATATTAAAGTTTTTATTAAATCGATCAATATCGTTGTCATCATCTGATGTATCATCATCATTATTGTCATTGCTTATAATTAACATCTACTTCTTCCAGTACTAAAAGGTCTGTAACTTCTTTTGGAAGAGTATAAGTTTTATTTTTAGATCTTGTACCTAAAGATAATGTACTTATAATTGAGTCTGATGAGTTCATTGCACGTGTAAATACATCAAATAAATTTTCTTCTCTTGAGCATTTGCCAGAATGTTGTAGCCAATCTTTTTTTTAGTGATTTTGTTGCGACACACTAGTGCTTCTTCGCCCATAGCTCCAACGGGAACAGGAAAATTTAAAATAATTTCTCCTCCATGTGCCAAAATTTTATGGACTGTTGCAGGAATTTTAAACCAACTTCCATAAGTTTTTAAGAAAATTGAATATATTTCCTCGCAATAGTTGCTGAATTTTTTAGAATGAACAGTACGGTTACTATTAATGGTTATTAAAACAGTACGAAACCTCATATGAGTTCCTCGCTGATTCCCAGGATTTCACTTAAAGTTTTAAGATTTTTGAAGGCTCTTCTGCAAACGTTTCTTGTAGTACTGTTACTAGTTCCTTCTGCTCTTGGCTCGTCGATTCTCTATCCCGAATGCCTTGACATTAAAAGGTGTATACGTTTTTATTGCTTCAGCACACATTTGTTTATATCCCTTGGTTACCCGCCAAACCTTAAATTCAACACGATAGGCAATATTTAGTAAGCATTCAAAAAATCGAATCCAACAGTGTAAAGGTGACAAGCCAGAGCATCTTTTTTTGCATTGAATTTTTTTAGGTTTTTTATATCACTCATCTTATTAGGTGTTGCTCCACAAATAGGACAGCATTGCATAGATGAAGTTTCTGTGATGAACGCCAAAACTTTGCCATCTATCATACTCAAGATAAATGAAAAGTCCACAAAAATAAATTTGTCATTTGGCAAATCAACTCTAGTAGGCTTCAAAAGTGATATTTCTTTTTCTACATTTTGTTTGATTTTAAGGATAGTCTCATTATTTTCTTTTGTATACTCCATTTAGACAGAATCTTATACTTTGAGGTGTAAGATTTAGCCACATTAAATTTTTTGTGTAATTGTATAATGTTAGCTGCAATGGCGTTGTCGCTACCATTATTAAATCTGAATCACTATCATCAACGCAATCCATTCTCTGATGATATTTAGCGTTTCCAGAAGTTCCATCTAGCCCCCATGAACTCAATAATATTAAATCTTCACAACCTTCATTGTTCTCTTCCAAACACCGATGTTCCCACCGTTCCTACCTCATCATTAATTTATTCTAATTATAGGGAACTAAACTGTACCGCCATTATGGAGGACAAACAAACGTAGGCAAATAGATCGGCAATGTCAACAGAAAGCGAATATATGGATGACTTAGCGCCAAACCAGCTTATACAACGAATATGTTGAAATGAGATAATTTAATGCAAAGTTTAAAAGTCTTTAACAAGAGTCACTAAACCGAAAAAACTAAAAGTAATTGCAGTTCAGTGCACTTAAAAATTTTAATTATAGTATTTTGGTGTTTGCAAAGATACACAACATAAATCATTTTTTAATATAAACTAATTTTTTTCAACTTTATTGTATAGATGGTTTGGCGCTTAACTATCCATATATGCAAATATGTTACCCCATTCAAGCACGTTTTTGCACAGCAGCAACAAAATGGGGAAATGACCATGAAAAAAAAGCATTGGTTTTGTACTCCACCACTATGGAAAAGAAACACTCTAAATTTTCAACAAAAAATTGTGGGTTTTTTATTTCAGTTCATCAACCCTTCCTTGGTGCCAGATTATTTATTACGATTGTTTTTGGAAATGTTTGTCTTGAGATTAAGTGTCCATATAGTGCGAGAGATAACAGATTAGTGAATTATTATATTCTAAAAATTCTTATCTTGAAAATAATGGAGTTTATATTAGCTCTCAAAAAATCACATAAATATTACTATCAGGTTCAGTGTCAGTTATATGCTTCATCAAGTAACTACTGTGATTTTTTTCATTTGGACATCAAAAGATTCGTATTGCGAAAGAATTTTTCCGGATTCAAAATTTATGGACAGGAATATAATAAAATGTAAACAATTTTTTGAAGAATGTATTTTACCCGAACTAATTGACAAATTTTACAGCCATAGAAATCATTTTATGAAAGAAATATCGAATAATTTGTTTCTTTATAAAATTTATATAACATAATAAATATTTTTTTTTACTTTGAGATTTATTAAATTGTAAATTTTATTTTACTACCATTGTTATTATTATTCCTGTTATTATTTTCATATTTTACGTTATTATTATTTATTCATTATTAATTTCATAAAATCGACACAACGTCGAAACCCTTTTATGGTTTTGGTTGAAGCATGCTTAAATACATATAAATATATATATATATATATATATATATATATATATATATTTTATAATTGGAAAGGTTCAATTTCTTCTGTGTTTTATTAATAATTTTAGTATTTAATCTTAATTAAAAAAAAAAAAAAGTTGTTAAAAACCTTTTTTTTTTTTCTTTTTTTTTTTATTGCAAGTTTTACTTTGTGCAAATTTATATTAATCTTTATATATATATTTATTTCTAAGAATTTGTTATTTTACTTTTTATTGATTATTTTATTACTTTAAAAGAAATTTTTTTTTTTTTTTTTTAAAAGAAAAAAAAAAAAATTCTTTTTGTCCCTGTTGCTTTTTGTTTTTGTTTTACCTTTTTAAAAATAAAGTCTTTTTTTAAATATATATTGGTAACATTTATATACTCTATACGAAATTATTTATTTTTTACGGAATCAATCTCGGGGCTTGGCGATAAGACAAATTGTGTCTTCTTCTTGCCCCGGCCATCTGTATATTGGAAATATTGGTTGTATTTATATTTTTATACGGCAAAAAATGGAGAGAGAGAAAAAAAAAAAGACGTCATAACAATATTTATGATTAAGCAAGGTAAACTTCAAAATGAAACTATTCTTGATCAAAATGAAACTATTCTTAAACTTGAATTATTAGAATCGAAAAAAGAAACCGAAAATAGTTCAGCTACATTATGGCCTAATCTTTATGACAAAAATAAATAAAAAGCTATTGTTGTAAACTCAATTACCAAATTTATATTATCTGAAAAGCAAGAGAAAAAAAAGCGTGCCTATGGCCTAATCTTTATGACAAAAATAAATAAAAAGCTATTGTTGTAAACTCAATTACCAAATTTATATTATCTGAACAGCAAGAGAAAAAAAAGAACATTATCGTTTTTGGAATTCCAGAATCAAATAATTTAAATGAACTTGAAAAAAACAAAGGCGACAAGAAAATAATTGACGAGATATTTGAGGAAATTGGTAAAGGCAATGAAAAACCTATAAAATAATAAGATTAAAAAGACAAAAAAGACTCAAAAACTCCTCCGCCCATTATTGCTGTACTTCCTGAAAACAGCGAACGTAATAAAGTTTTACTTGACACTAGGGAATTACGCAAAAACATAAAATATACAAACGTCTTCATTAATCCAGATATGACACTCGCCGAAAGGCAAATCGATTCTCAGCTTAGAAAAGAAAGAAATAAGAAAAACCAAATACTCCTTGAAAATGAACCAAACTCACCCTTTCGATGGTTCATTAGGCGCAACGAAGTTATCAAACTTAATTTTAGTAAACAAAAAATATAAAAAAACTATAAAAAATTGGATTAATTTTCAAACCATTAAAAAAGTCACTGAAATTAAATCCGTCAAAGGTATATACACAAACATCGACTCCTTATTAAACAAACGCGAAATTATTTTTTTAACAGAAACTCTGCCTAAAAATAAAAAAATTGAAGTTAATGATCTCGAGTTTGCTATTGAAAATTACTTACTACATACAAATCACAACAATAGTTCTTGCAGAAGAGGTTTAGCAATATTTATACATAGCAAACTAAAGTCGTCCCTAATAAACCTAGATATATTTCCATCTGAATCGTTCAGTTGTGAAATTACAACGACAACTTCTAAGTTATTGTTAAGCTTACATTACAGATCACCAAATAGTAACGATGAAAACACTAACTGCATAAATCAACACATTGCCAAACTTTCAAATAAATATCCAAACATTCTTATTATTGGAGATTTTAACTACCCAGGTATTAGCTGGCAAAATCCAAAACAACCTATTACAAATTCCTCTAAATCAATTAAATTTACTAAAAATATTCGCAATTCTTTTTTAACCAAACATATTTCAAAAGCAACACACATCAGACAAAATCAGAGTCCTTCTACAATTGACCTCTTATTTACTTCTGATGAAAACATGATTTCCTTTTTAACTCATCTAGCACCCATTGGCAAAATTTATCATCAACTACTCTACTTTACTGTATCGATTGAATCTATTATAAATATACCACAATACCATACAAAATATTTATACACAAAAGGGAACTATGACAAAATTAATGAAGACCTTGCAAATATTTAACTCTGTCCAACATCCAACTCAGACCAACTATGGAGTATCTTTTTCAATAAACTTAAAACTAGTATCAACAATAATATACCAAAATCTAATTTTAAAATATAAAACGCTCAAAATGGATTGACTTTCAAATAATCAATGAACTTAAACTTAAACGAGAGAAATATTGTCAATATATATTGAACAGAAATGAAGAAACATATAATGAGTACCGCATTTCACGAAACAAAACAAAAGCAGCGTGCAGAAAAGCAATTATTGAATTTGAAAAAAAACTGGCGAGAGATAAAGACAAAAATCCAAAAGCATTTTACTCGTATGTCAAATCAAACAGAAAAAACAAAGAAGCATTCCCTGACATTCAATACAATAATATTTTTGCAACTACTGATCTATATAAAGCTCTATTCAATAGTTTTAGTCTATTCAATAGTTTTTTTGCTGATACTTTTTCAAACAAAAAAATAACAGCAACACCACCATTTGACCTAACATATAAAAATGTAAATCCACAAACAAACAATATTGATCTACGTCCAGAAAATATCGAAACATACCTCAAAAGTCTAAACTCATCTAAATCACCAGGCCCTGATGCATTACACCCAATAATATTTAAGAAAACTTGCTTTCAAATGTCTAAACATCTATCTACTATTTTTAACAAAGTACTTGAGAGTGGATCAGTACCCCAAATATGGAAAGAAGCAACAACTACACCCATATTCAAAAAAGGAGACAGATCAAAAGCACTTAATTATAGACCTATCAGTATAACTTGTACTTTAATAAAAATCTTTGAAAAAATTATAAAAAATTATTTTAAGACACATCTAACTAACAATTAATTAGATTTCTTCCAGATCATTCCTACGTAACTGACCTTTTAACTGTTATAATTATTGGACATCATCACTTGATAATAATATTCCCATCGACGACATTTATCTCGATTTTGAAAAAATCTTTGACAAAGTTCCACATAAATTTCTTATTTCTAAATTATAGCTTATGGTATAAATGGATCAATACTATATTGGATTAAAAACTTTTTGAAAAACCGTAGAAAAAGAGTTGTTGTTAATGGTAATTATTCAAACTGGGTACCCGTTAAAAGTGGAGTTCCCCAAGGCTCCGTCTTTTCAGCGTTACTTTTTATTATATATGTCAACGATATCCCTGAAGTAATCAAATCAAAAGCTGCTCTTTTCGCTGACGGTACCAAAATCTTCCGTTCTATTGAAAATACTCAATTTGAGCAAAAATTACAAAATGACATCGACGCTCTTGTTACATGGTCTCAAAAATGGGAAATGAAATTTAACATTGATAAATGTTCTTTAATGCACTTAGGAAACAACAACAAATCCCATACTTGTAATATTCATGATCCAGAAAAAAATTAAAACCACAAATTGCGAACCAGATTTCGGTGTTCACATAGGTTCAAACTTATTATTTTCCAGACACTCAACTATACAAGTCAACAAAGCACAAGTAATAGGAATAATAAAAAGAACATTTACATCATATCCAGACTTGTTATCCTTCAAAAAACTATTTTCAGCACTAGTCCGCCCTCACCTAGAATACTGTGAATCTTTAGCCCTGGACTACTCAAAGACAAACGGCAAATAGAAAATGTGTTAAGAAGAGCTTCGAAACGAATCAATGGATTATATGATTTACCGTATGAACAAAGATTATTGGCGTTAAATATGACAACTATAAAATACTTCGTGCAGACCTAATCAACGTCTATAAATGGTGCAAAAATAACAATAGTGACAGAAGTCTTTTTTAAATAGATAGCCAATTTATTACTCATGGTCATATATATAAACTAAAATAACAATCTTCGCGATTGAATTTACGTATGAACTTTTTTTCTCTGAGAATAATAAATAAATGGAACTCTCTTCCTAATGACATTGTATCAGCGTTATCTCTAAAAACGTTTAAGCTGCTTCTAGACAATCATCTAAAAAATGAATGGCTTCTCTACGACTAATCCGCATTTTATTTTCTATTAGTTATACAAACTCTGTAATTGTCAAGTATTATATAATTAGGTTGACAGGCAGTTTATGCCTACACAATTTATTGTAAAACCTTAATTTAAAAAAATAAAAAAAAAGATTTTATTGATCACGATTATTGAATAAAATTGAAATAAAAATGTAGTCTTTTAATAAAAATATTTTATACTGTTAATTTTTTGTTATAAATTCTAGTTTCACTAAATATTCAATCCTGTTTAATTTTTTTAAAAACTATTCCACGGGTATAATTAAATCACATATATTTATCAAAGAAGAACAAACAATAACAATTTTGTCTATCAAGCATAATCCAGAATCATATATATAGCATATAAGTAATCTAATGGCATAATACTTTGTAGAACTTTATATTTGCTGCATAACAATCCAATAACCCTCTCAACGTGTACTCGAACAGAGGCAATTTTACGGGTTGTTTCTAAATCTAAACAAGTTAGTTGTAACTTTCCTTTCGTAAATCCTGGAACCTTTAGCTCCCCACAATAAAAGCCAACACTATCAGCAAAGTTAAAACCTCTATTGGCTAAAACAACATCTCCAAGAAGGATGTTTTTCAAAATTGAACAATGCTCTGTTAGGTATTTATCGCTAAGGCGTCCTCCCCAAGCTTTAGAAACAAATGTTATCACACCTTATGGGCTTACACCTATTAAGAACTTAACAGTATTGTGATGTTGTACTGTGACCAAGTTGTTGCTCTTGCACATAGATTAGATGGTTTATTTATGAATATTTCAAAGCAATCAATTATTACAGCCACTTTTGTTTCAAAATATTTTCTGAAGCATAAAGGCATAGTTTCCATAAGCTCATTGCGTGCAGACCAATTAATTAAATGTTTCATTCTGAAGTACATAAGTCAATCTATCTTAAGAATACTTTTGATGAGGTCGATTTTGAAATTTCGAATCGATAAGCAAGGTCTCTAATAGATAGATTTAAACGCAATCGCATAAGTGTCAAAGAAAATTCTTCAAAGTATGATAAAACTAAGTTCCCATTTTCAGTTATAAAAAGTTAAAATTATTGGTTTTAAAAAGTTAAACAAACAACATAAAATTTTCAAATTTGGCAATCAAGTGTAAAATGTTGCTTTTGAATTTGTATCAAACCATTCAACAGTTCCCACATGGAGTTTGAGTAAATTTGCACGCAAATCATAACTAAGTTTGTTTTTATATATATACTCACTTTCTATTTGATTGATATTTGTGAGTTATATCTGTTTGAACACTCGCATCTACTAAGTTTTCATAATTGATTGTAACACTTTCTGAGACATTCGATTTACTACTTTTAAAATTATCTATTTGAAAGTCTACAATTGAATCTTCAGAAGAGTTTAAATCAGTGATGCTGTTTCTACAATTATTTCGACTTGTTAACAATGAATGATTTTAGTGTCGTAAATAGCGTTCTCTAGATTTCTCAACCTCAAATTTAAACTTTTTGTGCCTCAGATTTAAGAATGGAACCCAATCAGGATCATTCTGTGAGAAAAATGAAGTTTTCCTAAAAAAAAAATGAAAATGTTAAACAGTTAATGATATTAAACTTTCAAAGTTATAAAAATGTTTCAAAGGTAGACAGGCAGTTTTTACCTGTAATAAAATGGTCACTGCAAATTCGAGCATGGAGGACATCACGATAGTTACCAACTCTGTTAAAGGCATTTATCCATTTTTCTAAAAAAGTATAAACACAAAAAAGTTACTTTTTTTGTAACTTGTTTAAAAAATTTTTTAAACAAGTCACAATTAATTTTTTTTGTTTTGTTTCAATTATTTAAGATTTTAATCTTTTTATTAGTTGGTTTAGCTACGTGGATTCAATTTTTTATTCTACATAAAAAGATAAAACATTTTGTGCTAAATTTGTAATAAATTACCCATTTTTATTTCATTTAAAAACACTAATATTGCAATAGATATATTAAACCTAATCATTTTATAATTAAATAAATAAAAAAATTTACACTAGCAACTACTTATTTGTTTTTTCTTTAACATTGTCTCACTTTCCCAACTCAGGAAGTAGACTTTTGTCTACTTTCCGAGTTGGTTTTTTTATACTGAAATCTGTATGAAGGTTAATCATTTTATGTTGTTGTTGTCAAAAAGACAAAAAGAGTATCTCAATATAAAAATTAAATAATCACAATAAAACATACTTTAATATAATGTGTTTATAGTTTTAAGAGTCTTCTTGGTAATTGTTTGAGCTGACCTTAGCTGTTTTACCTGATAATTCTATTGTTTTCTAAAAATAAACTTTTTATGTTTTTGTTAACTTTATCTAAGAATAACTTCAATTTGCTTTAAATAAAGTATTTTGCTATGTCCCAGAAATTTTTTTTTCTATAAAAATCAAAGTGTTTATGTTTCAATAAAGTACGTTTCTAATAGATCTATAGTAAATTTAAGTTTAAATTCAGTTTTAAAATTGTGAATCAATGATAAACTTTGCTTAAAAAAAAAACTCTTTTTAAATTTTTCATATCTGAGGGGATTTCCATCTTAGGTAAATCTTTCTTTTTATTAATAAGTTGTTTATGTTGTAATCTCTCAAATTCTTATTTATTACTTTCTAATTTTATTAGTCACTGTGGTAGCAAATGGGTCATAGGATATTTATAATATTAGAGGTCTTTACAAGTTAAAACAATTTCTTAATTAATGGGAACCTAACCTAGGGCACGAAGATATTTAATAGTGAGTCAACAAAATTTTCTTTACTTTTCTAAATAGCTATTTATTAACCTAATAATTTATGAATAATACTTTACATGATATACAGGCAATAAACAAAACAGTTAAAATTTGAAATTAAATTATAGTTAAAATTCCTTTTCCAGTATTTTAATAATCTGTACCTACTAAAATCTAATTAAGTGCAAAAATATTTAAGTTTATAATTTTGTGTACATCAAGTGAAATATAAAAATTCAACTTTCTTTCTAAAAACCATTGATTAATAATTTGTTCTTTTTTGTTTGACGCCATTTTTCGGGTCACTTTGTTGTTCACAAATAAATTTTTTTAACTGCTGAGATTACATCTTTATTATTTTTGAAACAAGGACAGAAAATTTTATTGATTTCAACATTTATCACAACAATTTTGAACTTCAAATATGGTTATCATATCTATGGTCACTATCTAATCATTTCATGTCTAATAAAATTGCTGGATAGCTTCTTTTGATGTATCATGGCTAAAACAAGGAGAATGACAATTGTAGACAGTTATCAAAATACGTAATGAAGTAAAATACAATAATATTATACAAGATTCAGAAGATTTTGAATTATTTATAAAAAATAATTTATAAAATATATAAACATTGCTTATACAGTATTTTTAGTAGGCTTAAAGGTGAATACTGGTTATGGAATGACTGCTAAAAATGACAGTAGAGTTTTTTTTTTTGTGGAAAACTTAATATATATTTGTATAAAGACTAAATACAATTGCGTATTATTAGATTTTTACATTCTTTAACTGTTAAAATATTGGAAATCACATTTTTGTTCATTTGTTCAACTTTAATGTAAAATGCTTATTTTTACCTTTTTTTTTAAAATTATTTTATCTAGTATTTACTCAAAGTATACTTTTCGCTATTTTTATTTTAATTTAAATAGCATAAAATGAAATTTAATGAATATGAACTTTTGATATAAAATGAATTTTTTAAATCGCTCAGGCGAACTTAAAAATGACCATCCTACTAGCACTTTTTTGTGCGCTGGCATTAAATTTCAAACAGAGAAGACTGATATATATATATATATATATATATATATATATATATATATATATATATATGTGTGTGTATATATATATATATATATATATATATATATATATATATATATATATATATATGTATATATATATATATATATCTTCGTATATATAGCCTATTTAGATAAGCATTTGCTCACTAGTTTTGCTTATCTTTATAGCATACCACCTTTTTAGGAAAAAAAAAGATAATAGCGAAGAATAATGAAAGAAAAGATTGCTGCTCCATCCCAAACCCTCAGTCAAGGTAGCAGCACTCCCCTGCGACTCAGGCTATTTGTCAGTCAATGTATGTACTGAAGCCACTGGCAGCAGACCATTTTAGTGTGACATCAGAGTGGTCATCTAAACAAGCAATTTAAGTTATATATATATATATATATATATATATATATATATATATATATATATTGTTGTTGTATGATTTAGTATTGAAAATACTAAACTCTTGATCGTTGTAGATTGCTCAATATTTAAGAAAATATTTATTTTTTCAAAAACAGAGCATTTTATACTTAAATTTTAGAAAAAACAACTTTTAATGGAACTTAAAGTTTCATGCCTATCAGCAATTATCAGCCATGAAGTACAAAATCAAAAATATAAAAAACCGTTTAAAAATTACAAACTACGGTAGAATGAGTTCTGACGTGATATATATATATATATATATATATATATATATATATATATATATATATATATATATATATATATATATATATACATATATATACATATATATACATATACGCATATATATATATACATATATACATATATATATATATATATATATATATATATATACATATATATACATATATACATATATACATACATATATATATATATATATATATATATATATATATATATATATATATATATATATATATATATATATATATATATATATATATTAAATTAGTAAAAACACTTATCTAATTTTTGATTACTTCAACACTGTGTTTCACCATCAGTAGGCTCATCAGGAAGAATGTCTAAACATAAAAAAAATTTTAAATTATAGAAAAATCATTTCACAGGAAGTTGGGAATTGTTATAATTAATTATGTAATAACTGTAGTATTTTTCAACCAGGAAGTTGCATCAACTGGATTAGATAATTAAAAAATCATGAAAAGAATTCTTTAAAATTATGATAAATTTGGACTGGTCATTTGTTTTTATAATTTTTTAAAAGGAACTTATTTTCATGTCTGCATTTAGAAATTAATTCTGATTTTTTATTCAGTAAATTTTCTTGATCTAAATGAGTAATAATTTCAAATTTTTCTTGTAAGCATAGTATACATTTTTTGGAAATGTTGTTATATAAATGTTGTTATGCAGGCGCAGTTTTTAGGATAGACTAGTTTAATTTAAAGTTAATATTTTTTTCTTTTAGTTGCCAAATATATTTAGACAGCATAGTCTCTTTTGAGTATTTTTTATGTTTAAAAGATTGTTTGTGATTGGCATAACGTTTTTTCCATTTGCCCTCGGTTAAGCCAATATAATGTTTATCAGGGTTGTTTTGCGAGGAAACAGTGCATTTGTAAATAGTATTTATTATATAAACATAAAATGTTTATATAATAAATGTTTAGACATTCTTTCTGATGAACATCAGATGGTGAAACACGGTGTTGAAGTAATTAAAAATTATATAAGTGTTTTTACTAATTTATTATTGCTCTGTTCTTTTAGAACATTGAGCACTCTGTTTGTAGAATACACTAACATAATTTATATATATATATATTATAAATATATATATATATATATATATATATATATATATATATATATATATATATATATACAGCGCTCCGAATTAGGAAATACGAAGTCAGCAATTATTTACCGACCTTAATCTGTGTGAGGTTGCCATCAGATCGGCAGAAAAATGAGAAACAAAGGTTTGACCATAAAACATAGAAATGAGGTGGGCAATTTTTTGTTGACCTCAAACATTTCTAGGTTAACAGTTAGTCGGCCGAATGCCAACCCTAATTCCGAGGGCAGTATATATATACACACACAGACAAACACACACACCGTGTATGTGCGAGTTTTTTAAGAAACACTAAAAATATCTATAAACAATAAAAATGTTTGTTGTTTTCCAAAAATAAAATAATTTATAAAAAAAAATGGTTGAATATACTTGAAACAAACAATATTAAATTAACAAATATGGAAATGCCACAACTTTTCTAAGATTTTTCAGAATAACTAAAAAAATCCAGGATTACTTTCAAATTCAAGGGCTTTCCAGGACTGGTGGGAACCCTGGATGACCAGAATCAAATGGACACACATTACTTGCATTATGCTAACAAACTAATTATTTTTTTAAATAATTTTATTACATATTATAAACAACAAGTTACAATTTTACCTTAATTCAGATGTCAATTTAGAAAAACACAAGGAACCTAATATCCTTAATAATAATAATAATAATAACGCATGTCAAATTTTTTTTTCTTTTTAATATAATTTTTTTTAATATAATAATTTAATTATATATAATATAACGTATGTCAAATAATAATTGGCTCAGCAATATAACTTTATTTTAAAAATATTTATTGAAAAAAATATATATATAAAAATGTTTAAAAGAATAAGTTATTAAAAAGTTGAGCTTTTTCTGTGTCATTGAAGCTATTTTTGTAGAACCTTGATATCTATCTTTCTCAGGCAATACCTGATCCTGGATTTGAGTAGCTGATAAATGTTTAAATAAATAACAAACATATATGTTTATATGCATATATATATCAATATTATGGATACATAAATGTGACTCTTATCTAATCTCCTGGATCCAAGGCATTAAAAACTTTTTGTTGATAACAATTTTACTTGTCTAACATGGATTCGACTCAAGCCTTTTGGCTTTATTAAAACTTTTTTTTGTGGCTTATGTTATCAAAACATTTTTGTAGTTTACCTTATTGAAACTTTTCTGTGATTTATCGAATCAAAACTTTCAACTTGTGATTAATTACTAGTTATCTCTTTTTATAAATAAGATTAATTTCCCAGAATTAAAAGAAAGAATATTTATTTTCAAAAAAATGATTTTTTAATTAATAGATGGTGATGATTTTTATTTGGCTTCATAGTATAATGACATAACTATAATTATTTTTAAGAGTTGTTTTATTAATATTTTGATATACAGAAAATTTATTTATTTAAACACACTCAGTAAAACTAATTGTTTGTGATGCTAAAACTCAGAAACAGGGAACTTTGTCTTCAACTTCTAAATGCTGAAAGCTGAAAGATAATACAAACTTATTAGATTAAGTGTTAACTTACCAGATTTAGATCTTTTTAATAGGACACATTACATGAATTTTTATATTTTTATTGACATTTGTTAAATAAATGTATTCTTTCTGTTTTTACATGTTAACTACAACAAACAAACTCTAAAAACCTAAATCAAAAGTGGTGTAAGTGATTTTTCTATATTTAATTTTTATTATTTAAGTGATAACAGAACCTGCTGGATTATAACAAGTTTAATTTGAAAGAAATAGTTTTTTGTGATTATTTAATATAAAAAAAAAAAATAACTTAACCCATTTTTGCTTTAGGCTGTCAATATATATAATTTTAAATGATTACAACTTATTTTTCATTGGATGAGATTTTACTGCCATTTTATAATTGCGACTTATTGATAAATCACGATTTTATTTAAAGTGTACATACAACAAATATTTTATTTAAAGTGTACATACAACAAAACAAATGGCATTTGGTTTAGGAAACCAAATGCCATTTGGTTTAGGATTTAGAAATTAGGTTTTAGGAAGGATTTAGAAATTAGGTTTTAGGAAGGATTTAGAAATTTGGTTTAGGATTAGAAACCAAATGCCATTTGGTTTAGTAATTGGTTTCCTAAACCAAATGCCATTTGGTTTCCTAAACCAAATGCCATTTGTTGTATGTACACTTTTTTAAATAAGCAAATACAAACAGACTTTTGTTACTCTCCTTACGTATCCATTAACGTACTCACCTTTAAGACCAAATCTATTTAAACATACGATAATAATTAGTAGGAGTTTTAAAAGTTGGAGTTTTTCAATATTTAATGCGCTTCGTTTCACAAAGAAAGTGACTATCTCGTGTTCGCTAGATTCGTTATACTTACATAGCATAAATAATTTAGTAAAAACGATAAAGATAAACCATATGAAAATAATTTCGGAAATATTAGAATTTGTCTGATAACCAACAACTTGTCAAATATAGTTATTTTTTATTTTTACCAAATTTGAAAATACAAAAAAATTAAAAACGATTGGCAGATTGCCCACTCGGCAATGCCATGGAAGCATATTAATTTTAAACACTAGTCAACCAACCTTAGGAACTGAAAGCGTCACACAATTGATTAACATTTTATACCGTCAACACCGGCCGAAACGAAATGTTGGGGTGTTATTTTAGGGTGGCTCTCTGACCGTGCGGCAAGGCATCGGGAGTACCTGAACAAAGCGACACCAAACTAGATGTTCTGGCGATGTGCATCGAAACCGAACTAAGAAGTTGTAGTGTCAAAGCTGACTTGCTTCCAAAGCATAAATGGCGTTCTTTTAATATATAATAACTCAATTCGTAGATTAAATCATACTTGTGGTATTACTTTTTATTTCATAAAATGTTAATATTTATTCGACCGGGTGGATAAAAATAAGCAATTGCATTTACTCAGTTATTGGTCAGCTTTACGCAAACAAAAACTTGACAAATTTTGCTAAAATTTTTGTTCACGTAAAGTTAAGCCATTTACTCAGCTTTACGTGAATAAAATCTTAAAAAAAATACATAAACTTTTGTTATACCTTTTGTTATAACTTTTTATGAAATAAAGTCAATGATTTTTTGTTTGATTATGTAAATATAAATATTCAAGGTTGTTTTTTTTTTTTAATTACTTATAGATTTTATATGCATGGATTTTGTCTTTTAATGATACAAATGACATTATCAAGGCCAGCTGCAACATTTGCAACCATAGAAGGATACAAAGGATGTATAAAAAAGGTGGGAAGGGGAGGCGTTACCGAAAAATATCTGGTAGCGGTAAGTAATAAATTATTAAATAAATAAAGTTCTTTATAACGTTTTTAAATAAATTATTCACAAGCGTTTAATAGCATTTAAATGTTAAGAATGTAGCCATAACATTTACGCATTAGAACAATGAGCTGGATCCAAAAACAATGACCTGGATCCTGGTCAAAATTGATAATTAAAATACTGTTTAACAATTTAAAACTTTTAAATAGTTTTCAATGTTTCAGAAAAAAGTAGGGCAGAGCGGGGCATATAGGGACACCAAAAAAAAATTGCTAGTTGCGGGTAAACTATTAACAGTTAACATAGTTATTTTCTTACACATTTTCTAAAACTCATTGATGTAAGAAAACGAAAAAATTAATAATAATAATAATTTCTGAAAATATGCTACGACAAACAAAGTAACGAAACTGTGGGTGGGGCAAAACGGGACCGTTAAAAAGCAGCAATTATCCTTTAATGTTAAGCTATAAAAATGATAAAAATGAAGGCTATCTATCATTTAAACATGTTCAGGCATTAAAGTAGGGTAGAGCAAGATTTAACAAACTTAGTTGTACATAACAATCACTTTTACATTTTCTAGCGCTTTTTCTTTTTAATATCAACGTCTACTTATAAGAGAACATTAGTAAGATAAAAAAAACTACTTTATTACTGGTGGTAAATCTAAAAATCGAAAAAACAATTAATTGTGCAAGAAAACGTCTTGCCCCAGCCGTGGAACAAGATGCTCTAAGGAGTCCATCTTGCCCCAAACAAATACACCTTTTTTCACACAGCTATAAAAACTAAGTTCTTTAAAATAAAAATTATTATTATTAGTTATTTAAAAAAGATAACTAAAAAACTAACATAAATGTTCGAATAATATATACAAAACTATGATTCACAGTTGAAGCATAAGTCTGAATTTTCTGGATCACACGTAAAGTGGTACCAAGATATACATTTAATACATTGTGTCTAATCATTGAATGGTGACACATTGTATGCACAAAAACATATGCTGCATAAAGTTGTATAAGTAATACATTCAGAGGCAGAAACCATATTTTTCTTTCTCGTTTTTGGTTTCTTTTTTTCATTAAGTTTTTTTTCTTTCTGCTTATCAGGCTTCACCTGTTTTGTCCTCAATTTTGTTGATTTCATTTTTTGCTTAATCACTTTAGTGCAGCTTTTTTTTTTTGCATTATGGGTGCTTGTTACTTTTCTTTCACATTGTTTTCATGTTCTTTTAGTCGCTTCTTGATAGGTGATAAAGTAAGATTTTCAGCGGACTATGCCTTTTTTTCGCCGTCTTAATACAGCAATTTTGGGACGCAGGGAAATCTTTTCCAAAATTTAAGGGGCAGTATTAAACCAAAGATACTCTTCAACAACTTGCAATAATGATGTTTTCTCGAGCGATGGAACTACATTATTTAATTGTGGTGTTTCTTTTGTAACAATACCTTTTGTAAAATTCCTCAGAATTCAACTGCATTTGAGTCTTATTTAAAAAATTACGATAAAGTTATGGATGAACCTAATCTTATATTAATTGAATTGCGAACCGCCTTTTATAATCTTAAAACTAACAAAAATGCTGGATTTGATAAAATTAACGTTAATGTTGTAAAACCTGTTTATCATATAATCGAACCTCTTTTGTTTCACATCTTTAATCTTTCTTTTAAAACACGTATTGTCCCGGAAAATTAAAAATTGCGCGAATCACACCGGTTTTTAAGACTGGCCTATATCTATCGGTTTTTAAGACTAGACCTATATCTATATTACCGTGTTACTCAAAATTGCTTGAAAGAATAATGTACAACAGGCTATTTAATTATTTATCAGAAAACAATATGTTGTACTCAAAACAGTTTTGTTTTTAAAAAAATGTTCCACTGAACATGCAGTGCTTGAAATAGTCAATCAAATAACAAACGCATTATGTACTAACTACTTTACATTAGGAGTTTTCATTGATCTGTCAAAGGTCTTTGATACTGTAAACCATTACATAGTAATAAAAAAACTTGAATATTATAGAGTAAAAAATAATAACTTACTTTGGTTCAAAAGCTATTTGACCAATTGAATGCAATTTATCCAATATGCGCAAAAACAAACAATTCCATATGCTGTAACTTGTGGTGCCCCCCAGGGCTCTTTTTTAGGACCCTTATTATTCTTAGTATATATACATGATTTAAATTTAGCAACACACTTCTTAAATTGAATTCTTTTTGCAGATGACTCCAATCTTTTTTATTCCCACTGAGATATTAAAACACTTTTTGAAACAGCAAAGGAAGAGTTGGGTAAGGTTAATGAATGGTTTATAAGTAATAAACTGTCTCTAAATGTGGATAAAACCAAGTTTATTTTATTTCATAAAGTAAATAAATTAGGAAATATTCCCATTAAACTGCCAAATCTAATAATCAATAACGCTAACATTAAAAGAGAAACTTCAGTTAACTTTTTGGGCGTAATATTAGATGAACATTCACGTGGGAGTAAATGTTCATCTAATATTACGCCCATATCGAGTGATCATATAAAAAGCATAGAAAAAAAATTATCAAAAAGTATTGCCATGATATATAGGGCTAAACCATTTCTAAATGATAAATCTTTAAAAAGTTTATATTTTTCTTTCATTCATTCTTATTTGGTTTATTGTAATATTGCATGGGCAAGTACAAATCATACAAAATTAAAAAAAATTGTACAGTAAACAAAAACATGCCTGCAGAATATTATTTGGAGCTAATAAAATTGTACCATACGAGCCTCTTCTGCGTATAATCCGCGCATTAAATGTTTATAAAAAAAACTTACATCAAGTTTTAATGTTCATGTATAAAACAAAAATGGGACTATCTCCTAAAATATTTCAGTCCTATTTTGAAAAAGTATTAATTATTAATGAATTGTTACTTATTTTACTTTTAATTAAATTGGTTTTATAAAATACATATTTAAAATGGTTTTTTTAAATTAAGTACTTTTTTATTTTGAATTTTTTGTCCTTTATTTATATATTACTTTATTACAAATAGTTATAAATTTTATTTTCATATTTTTCAGTAAATACTTTGTATAAAATACGTATATAGTGTGGCTCTTGTAAATACGTGGTCTTTAATTTATTTATTTATTTTTTATTTTTCTTTTTTACTTTTCTTTCAGTTTTTCTTGATTATTACTCTTAACATGAATATTATTCTTGAAGTATTTCTTAAACTAATTGTTATTTATTTTTACATTTATAATTTTTAATAAGTAGTTTGTAAAGTATAAATATATTATACGGCTATTGTAAATACGTACGATTGGGGCTCGGTGATAAGACAAAATAATGTCTTTTACTTGTCCCCCCAGTGTTTTTATTTATAAACTTTTAAATTGTAAAAGTTATTAAGGGCGAAATAAATAAAAGATTAAAAAATAAAAATACCCTTTTTGCATTTGTTGTTCTCAAAACAACTGGTAACTGCATTGGTGCAACAAGGGATAAATTAGACAAAACAAGTGGTTGCTGACAGACTTCCGAAAGCTTAATTTCATTAGTAAGCAAAGCTGCATCAAAGGCTTCATCATTAAAAACAAACTCATTTATTGTATATAAACTAGAGCATCTAAACCCATTGATTGCTTTGTCAATCTTAGCAGTAAAGTTATAGGCAGCTGCAAGAATACCCACCATCTCAAAAAATAAAATTCTACGCCCCTGATTGGATAATATCTAACTGCATGCTGCTGTATTGTGGCTAACTTTTGATGGTTTAAAAAATGTACGATCTAAAGGTTGCATCTTGTGTGTACAATGAGATGGAAGAGTTATGAGATGGGCATCATTGTTGCGACAAAAGTTAATGGTCTCAGTGTTTTGCAACTATGATAACCATCAAGTACAATTAATTGCTCATTAATTTTAGATGCATGAGTCAAGGTTACATAATGTTATAACCATTCAATGAATAAAGATAAATTAGCCCACCCACTGGAACTAACACTTATAATTGAGCTTGAAGTTGCACAATAGCCAACCTATCTTTAATTCTCTTACGGGCAAATATAAATAATGTCGAAATAAACACCACTGGCACTCATTGCAGACACAACTGTTACAGTAGTACCTATTTCTCCACAAGATATTTTTGAAACTTGTTTTGTCTTTTGTTGCAATTATTTTTCCTGGCTTATGGACATTAGTGATTCCAGTTTCATCCATATTCCAAAGCTGTTTGGCTGAAAACTTATGTTCCTCAAATAATGATCTGTATATTGAAAAAAATTGAATTAGTTTTGGCTTACTGAAGCCAACAGCTCTGCTTAGGCATCTGCTCTGAATTGCGGTTTCCTGTCGGCCACTTTTCGGAACGGGGAGTTAAACAAGGTGACCCCCTCTCTCTTTTGTTGTATGTCTTTGTCGCCAAAGCTCTCGCTTTGTTGATCAGAGCAGGCAACAGAATAAAGGGTTTCCCAGGGAAACCCAGACGATTCGAACTTTTTTGGCTTGGACGTAAAAGATCCATTCTGGAACTGGCAAACGTGCTGCCCGTTCCAGAATGGGTAATAGAACGTCTGCACAGAGCCATTTTCGAAAACCTGTTACAAAAGACCAATTTCAATTCGGTCAAGAGAGAGACAATTTTTTATACCCGTCAAAAGCGGAAATCTCGGAAATTTATCACCGAAGGAGCAAAGTCTTGCACTTCGCCTCAAAACACTCTTTCAATTGAAAGAATGCGAAAAGGATAAAGCTCATATTTATTACTACTTTTCAAAGTATTGGTTGGCGAGTTCACTTATAAAATGTACGAACCAAAACCAAAGCTAGAACTTTTTAAGGCAAAACACTTTTCCAAAACACTGGGACAACAAAACGTCTCAATACTACAAAACAACAATTGAAATATTAGGCAAAAACGGGTCCCTGTTTAACATCCCCCTAAAACCAACAAAAAAAATCTGATGGCAGTTGCGCCATCAGAACTTTTCTTCAGTTCAATAAAAACAACAATGTCTAAGACCCAAATTTGGAAAAAAAACTTTACTTCCCACGCATGTGGACCGACACAAAATATCCTCTTTCGTTTTTTACACAACAGCCTACCTTCTGCGGCCTTGCTAACCAAAAGCAAAAGGGAGTGTTTTAAAAATGTATATAACCTCTTGACATCCCAAAACAATTTTTCTCTGGTAAATTCAATTTTCTCGATTGAAACAGCAAATTTATCGGAGAAAAATCCTACTTTACAGCTGCTGTTGACACTCACTCAAATCATCATGAGTGCAATATGGAACAGTAAATGCCACCACATGTTTAGTAACATAAAAATTGATCCAATGGGAGTGATGATGGTAATAATCAGGAACAAAATCAGAAATATTATTACTTTAAAATATAATTATCATGTCCGTAGAAACACTGCGGACATTTTCTGTCAATTTTTTTGTATCAATAAGGTATTTTCCCAAGTAGAGAACGGGAAGCTAAAACTAAACATATGAGCTAAGTTGATACACTGGCTCATAATTCAGAAACGAATGTTTAGTAAAGACCTCCTGTTCTCTGCAAAGCTTTTTTTTACAACAAAATTATTGTTATTTATGATTAGAAAACCACTGCCAGCCATTTTTTTATGATATATAGTTTCAACATATAAGTGTTAAACGTAGCGATTGTAAAGTGGTGTTTGTGTAAAGGTCCGGTAATCTTTTTATTTATTTTTTAAAATAAGATCCTTCTTTATAAAACACTCTTAACTAATATTTAACACTATGTTTAAATATATAATTTTTTTAAAATCTTACCTAATTTTCGACATCTTTTCCGCACAATGGCTAAACAATAAAAAAATAATTAAAAAAATACAAAAAAATATAAAATCAAAAAACACAAAAAAGTATAAAATAAAATTAATAAAAAGAAGAAAATGTATATATATATGAACAGTTGTAAAACGTTTATATTGTAAAACCTTTTAATCATTACAACCATTTAAATCATTATAATATTTATTGTTTTATAGAAATTAAAAAAAAAAAAAAAAAAAAGCATCAAAATTTTAATTTTGGCCAAAAATCAAGTTTTTCAGACCACTGTGCAGCAGGCTATTTCAGTATTGTGTCACACTTGTTTTTTATTGATCTGTTGTTAATTTCTTTTAATTAAAAAAACACCTTAAAAGCGCAATGAAAAAAGGTTTAAAAAATACAGATTAGTAGATTAAAATGAATATTGCCTATAATCGGTTGAAAATTAATTTAATTCAAATCAGTTGAAAATAAAAATTTAAAAAATCGGTCTGAAAAGAAATCGGTTGAAAGCACCTTAGGCTTCTCAATAGGATATCTGAAAATTAGTTCTGCTTTTTAATAAATATTCTTTTAGTAGAACAGGTCGAGGCTTAGATCTAGCTATTTAACTATCTGATACGCACTTGGCCGGGTAAATAAAAAAAAGCAATTGCTTTTACTCATTAATTGGTCAGTTTTACGTGAATAAAAACTTCAGAAGTGTTTAACTAATTTTTATTCCCGTAAAGTTGAGCAATTTACTCAGCAATTACTCAGGTTTGCGTGAATAAAAACTTACTAAAAACTCCTAAAATTTTTATTTACGTAAAGCTGACCAATTACTGAGTAAAAGCAATTGCTTTTTTTTATTCACCCGACCTACTGCATATGCAGATCTAAGTATTTATTATTATTATTTTATTAAACACTCTTTGTAAATGTGTTTACAAGGTAAGAATACATAAAAATAGTTTAAGATATATAAAGAGAGAATAAAGTATATCACTTGGGAATGTTTTCTTAAAGAGTATTTTTGAAAATTGTTCGCTGTTGCTTTGCATTCCAACATTGAATTGCCTGTACTAAAATTTGATAAGTATCTTCAGGAATTATATTTTCTGAAATATTAATTTTCACTTTCTTTTTATCCTGAATTAAGTTTTTCATATTTATTTTATGGATCTTACATAATTCCTTTATATCATTTAAAAATGAATATTTTAATGAACAAAGTTAAGCTGAGAATTGATGATTTCAAAAGTTACTTTATTATTTAATAGACGGATAAATAGGTTTATTTTATTTTGTTGGATGTAAGTCGATATCCCCCGAACTTTAAATAGAGAGTTTATATAGTTTTTGCTATACTTGGAGATATTAAAAAATGACTTAACTGCATTTCTACCAAGTTTATTAAGTCTTTGCATTGTTGACTCTCTATTTTCACAGAGTTCCAGACCATGCGTTAGCGTCGGAACTGCTAAAGATGTATATAACTGCAGGCCTTGTTAAGAAGCGTTACGCAGCTCGCATTTTGCTTGCGAAAAGGCGATTTGCAGTTTTGCGTAACGCAAAAACTTATATCTTTTATAATATTTAAATTATCTTTTGATTGTCGTTAACGTGACGTTTATTCAGAAGAAATAAAGTCGTAAGTAAAAGCATTTAACCGCAATTGTAAACTAATAGATTTTTTGTTAAAGAAACAGCTTGTTTCATAATTTTTGTTGTTGTTGTTAAAAATTAGTTGGAAAAAATTAGGTGTTTTAAGTTTTATCTTAAGGAATTAAATATATAAATTCCTTTTAAATATAAAATTTATTTTTAGTCATAATACATAATAATGTAGTTTAAAAAATGCACGATTTATTTTGATGTAAATATTTTATTAATAAGATATTTTGTTTATTGTTAATTCAATAACGTAAAGTTTAAATGACGTTCGTTTAATTTATGAAAATAAATTATGATCACGAATATGTTATCGGTAACTGATAAACAACAACAAAAAACTCTTTCTTGTTTGAAAACATTACTAAAATGAGTTCACAAATTAAATAAGAAAAAATTTATTCACAGTTAATAAAATAACCAAAAACCAACTGTAATAAGAAAATAAACAAACATTATTTTACGTTTCATGAAAAAAAAAAAAAATTTTCAAAATAAAATTTAGTTCATGTTTGAAAAAAATAATAAAAATGATTTTTTAAATTAGAACTTAGATTATATTTGTAACTTTTGTTATAGTGAGAAAAAAACAAACTGTTTGTATGATTTTTAACGCGTTAATAAAATAACTTTATTTACAATGCGGTACTTGAAAAGACGCGAGTGACGCAAAATAACTTCTAACGATGCAAAATACATTTGCTGAGTTGAGTTACTTAGAAATCTGTTACGCGTTTTCGCTACGCAGCGAAATCTCGTAACAAGGCCTGTAACTGAATAATTGAAGATGGATGTACAAACCGGATACCAGATTGAATCAGAGTTTGCACTATTGTTTGGAAATTTGATACCCTATTGGTAATATTTGTTCTATTGAGTGAGGCAAAAATAGATTTTTGTGTATCCCAAATAAAGCCTAGATGATTAAGTTTTTCATTTGGTATTATTTGATGGTCGTCTAGGGTTATCTTGCAATTAGTTAATTGTCCTTTTCCGGAAAGCAACAGTTCCGTTTTGACAGCATTGAGCTTTATGCCGATTAAGTTATTGTAAATATTACACGTTGTAATCAGCCTTTCAATACCAGATAGAGTAGAGCTAAGAAGAAAGATGTTGTCAGCATAAGCAACAACACCTGTGAAGTTTCCATGTATAGAAGTACCCACAACGTTATCACTTTTTATTGTTTCGAGTAACTTTTCGGTGTATATGTTATATAGGTAGGGGGACAGAATGGATGCTTGTCTCACTCCTTGCTTAAGAGCAAATGAAACTGATTTGGAAATCTGGAAAGAAATTCTGGAATGAAATTTGGAATATTGCGATAATCAAAAAATAATTTTTGATTTTAGAGTTTTATAAACCCACAAGCAAAAATCTAAATAAAATTAAATTTTATATTTACCAAAAATACACAGGCACGATGAATGTTTCTCCAGTTAGTCGCTAAAAGTATTCCCTAACTATTTTTACTTTTGCTTGTATTACTACAACTCCAAGGTACTAATCCTCTCTCACTTTTAGTTATTCTGATCTCTTTATACGTATTATTATAAGTGTTTTTTTTTTAATATAGGAAAAATAATATTTTGTTAATATAGGTAAAATAATTTAAAATATAATCAACGATTGACTCGTAAAAACATTTATCCTAAGACATACCAATGTTACTTATAAAATAACTCGCGTTTCCAAATTTTTAATTTTATTATGTTTATTTAATTATATAATTTACTACTGTTTTATATATTGTAACCATCGATAGCTCAGTTGGCAGAGCGGGAGACTGTAGGCCGTGAAAATAGGAATCTCTAGGTCGCTGGTTCAAATCCGGCTCGATGGACGATTTATTCTTTTTTATTTTCAGCACATTATTTTTTTACATTAACATAACATTACATTATTTTTATTTTAACATTAACATTAGTTAACTTTCTAACTTGTAATGATGAGTTTAATCTCATGAAAAGTCATTTTCTCCAGCTTGACGCTTTACACATCAAACTCTTGATATAGCTTGAAGCACAGGCTCAATTTCTAGTTCTCCGGCCAATTCTTTTGCCGTTAAAATGGCGGATTTGAATCCTGTATTTCTATATTCATCCAAAAAAGTGCAACATTTTTTCAATATTTCTGTGCATTTACCAAAATCCATGTCTGATGATTGTAGAGATTTACTAACGACATTAAATTGAAAAAGTGTGTCATACCAAACAATCAACGAAACTATGAAACTGAAATCTTTTAACTGTTCAGCTAGAGTAGAAGCCTCGTGAGAGACTTGAACATCAGTTTTTTGGTTTTCAATAGCTAAAGTAATTTAAGCATCATGGATGGCACTAATTTGATAACGGACTGCTTTAACACTGCTTATTCTTGCTTCCCAACGTGTGTCACTTAGCTTTTTAATGGTATATATTCCCAAGTGATCGGTTAGAATTTTCCAACGAACAGGAGCTGAAAACAATGTAAACAACCTCTGAAGTACCCCAAATAAAGTGACTGATTTTACAGAAGACTTAGCGGCATCACATCAGAGATAAAACAATCGAGATCGATGTATTTCGAAGTCGAAGCTATACACTACAACAACATTACAGAAATATAGAATATACAAATGATATCCTAAAACCCTTGCATTTATTTAATAATCATTCTAGATTTCAAAAATCCAATTCCTTTAAGCATGTGAAAAAATTATTTGCATATTACCGATTATCTAATCTAAAATGATCCTAGCATGCTAACCTAGTAAAGAATATTTAGTTGTTCGCTTCCAGTCTTTTATTCTCATTTTTTGTGCTAGTTTCTTGCCTTGGGAGCTCAAATGATGTCTGTCTCGCCTTTCCAGTTCAACAATACTGAAAATTTTATTTTTAATGTAGCGGTATCATCATCACATCATCCTAGTCTGAGTTATCATTATCATTTTGATCTCTGTCTGGAGCAGGATTACCTGCCATTTGCTCTTCCATGGAGTGGTATTCCCAAACTGGTGTAAAGGAGTTTAACAGATCGAAGTTCTCGTTGATAAAGACCAACTTCTTAGTGGTTTTTGGAGACAACCTAGATCTCTTTTCGTGGACCACCTGCCCAGCTTCACTAAAGGCCCACTCAATTGAGACATTTGAGGCTGGCAGACAATAATACTCCCGTGCAAGCCCTGCCAAGGTGGGCATCTCTCTGCGATGTGTCCGCCACCAGTCAAGGACATCAAAGCAGAAAATCAATTAATTTAAAATTCTTGGCTTTTGGTTAACAATTAATTTACTATACTTTAAAACTATGCTTATTTAATTCAATAATTAAACATAGATGACAGTTTCATAACATTTCTACCGGTGTTTTAAGAAACTTAATGTTTTTACAAAAAATTTTATAAATTAATTTTTTTCAACTCTCTCATTAAAATTTATTTAAAAAGCAAAAGAGGACACAGAAGACGGATCACGAGTCTTAGTTATGTCAAATAAGTTAGCTCTATCGGTTTAACTTTATTTTATAGAAACTCTTCTGTAAAGAATATATCCATACGAAGTAATAATTTCAAAGATAAAAAAATTTACAATTTATGTGAGAAACAAAAATCATATTTTTCTTGATATAAAATAAAAATACTGATTTTTCAAAAATTATTATACTTTACACTGAGCTGTAAAAAATGATGATAACTTCATTCCACAACCGACTATATCCATACTTAATTTGTTCTCTTTACTTCAGGTGTGACATGCTTCTAAATATTTCATTTTGATTCTATGCTTGCTTCTAAAAATTTCATTTTGGTTTAAAAAAAAGAGCCTGTCTTTAAATATTGAAAAAAAAAAGGGTTACTTTTCTATCCAAACTATAAAAAACAGATGCTGCCTGTAAATTTGCCTGATCTTTTTATCGACTAGGTCATCCTAAAAAGAAAAAAATTGACAAAATTTTTTGGTAGTTTTTTTTGAAGAAAATCTGTCTTGGAAATCACACATCAATAATATTTCTAATAAAGTTGCAAAAAACATTGGAATTCTATACAAACTTAAAGGTGTTTTAAACAAAAATTGTTGCTAATGGAGTCGCAAAAAAAAAATGGTTCTTTTAAAAAAAAAAAGAGTTCATTTTTGAAAAAATAACCGTCTTTTTTGTGAAAAACCCGTTTATTTTTACAACTTTAATATCAGATAAAGAAAAACTAAAGTATTATGTCTGGAAGTTCTACATTTTCTTAACGGCCCGAACAACTTTAGTAGTAACATTAGTAAACTTTGGAATACTTAATATAACCTGAACGTGTTTTACAATTAAAATATTGTTAACAATAATGATAATCATAACGATGAAGATAAAGTTTTAGAAGTTGATGTACCTTCAGGCTCAGCAACACTATAAATATCAGTGAAAGAAAATCTTCTATTTAAAAAAATAAAACTCGTATTCGATTAAAAAAATAGAAAAAATACAATAAAAAATGACTTGCTTGATTAACAAGTAACGAATCAGAACGTGTCAACAACAGAAGCGTAGATAATTTATGCTTTGTTACAAGCAATTTTCAAAAAAAATGACGATTTAAAAATTGATTTTTTTTAATAAAATGAATTAATTTTATTTTTATATCTCGACTGTTTTTCAGTCGAGATATAAAAATTACAATATTTGAACTTTTCATTAAGAATTTTGTGTATTTCAAAGTAATTTATAATGAAAAACTCATTTTTATATATATATATATATATATATATATAAAAATATAAAGCAAAAAATGCTTTGCTAAAAAAATGCTTAGCTAAAAAATATAAAATCTTTTTGAACTAAAAAGCGGAAAATACTGCTTTTAATTTAATAAACTAAATTTTGACAGGTCTGCACAAGATTCATTTCGAAACTGACTTGTCAATCTTTAGTTTACTGAACTATTAAATTTAAATCAAAAAGTTTATTTTCCGCTTTTTAGTTCAAAAAAAAATTATATTTTTCAGCAAATGTTTTTTTTCTGCTTCTTAGTCTTTACAATGACTCATAGTCTATGAGTCATTGTAAAGACTATTTTGATATATATATATAATATATATATATATTATATATATATTAGATATATATATATATATAATATATATATATATATATATATATATATATATATATATATATATATATATATATATATATATATATATATATATATGTATATACATATCAAAATAGTCTATTTAGACTTCTTAGGACATCTAAAACAAAAATAAAAAATAAAAATAAAAAATATATATACATCAAAATAAAAAAAAAGCATCCTGAGGAGGAAATGAACCTGTAACCGTGTTAGCCTCGCCTCAAAATTAATGCAGAGAAAAATTAAAGGATTTAAACAATTTTTTGCGTACAAATGTTTTTATTATGTAAACATTATTTGTACGAGCGTATAAATAATAAGAGCGACAATGTAATGAGAATGTTATTTGTACGAGAGTACAAATAATGACCTCCTAGAAATAAAACATTAAAATTAACAAAAAAAAAATCTCCCCGAGTAAGACTTGAATCCCAAACACTATCACCCGCGTCTCAAAAGAAGAGCGTTGTTACATTCACAGCACTAAGCAAATACATTAATGACGTAACAAATAAAAGTCAAATTTGTGGACAAGTTACTTGACGAAAAGTTCTGGTGTGAAAGAAAAAATTATAAAAATGGATAAATACTCTTCAACTCTTCATGAAATCGACTTTTAGAACAGGTTTTTCATATCGATTTATAGATAAATATAGAGGAATCGTGAATGGTAAAAAGACAAAGGTAGGACAAAGTCCAGAGGGCCACCGAATCTATAATAAGATGGTCATCGAGTTATTATAAAAACGATTTATTGTATTTTATCTTTAGTCTTTCTTCCACTTTCTTTTCAAAAATTTTATTTTTTAGTATAATATAGGGGAGAGTGGGGTAATGGCGAACGCGGGGTAACTCCGAACATGGTCAAAACAGCATTTTAAAAAAATAAATTCGACAATTTTTTTTTACCTGCTGAGAAGGGATACTATGCTCAGTTCCAGACGTGCAGTAGTGTAATGGAGCTGCGGATGTTGTTTATTATGATTTGATTTTAACTTTTTCTGATAATTTTATGCAACTTTTTTCTTGAGTAACACTCTGTTGGAGCTTCTATGGCAATAAAGCCACTCCTATTTTGTTGTTGTTGTTGCATAATATAATTTTTAGACTTAGTTATTCCAATTAGCATTTTATTCATTATTACGCAACAGTGTTTGTGATTGCCCCCCGATGTGTTCGGAATTACCCCACGTAGGTAGGGTAATTCCGAACACCAAGAGTTTTATTTTTGCCTTAAATTTTTATTTTTATAATAAGATTTTTAAAAATTGCTTTTGAGGGTTTGTGACTGAGTAGTTAAACTAATTGATAAGCAATAAATATGATCAATTTTGTATAACTGGTGTCTTTAATTCGCATTCCCGGTTAGGTGTTCGCCAATACCCCACTCTCCCCTACACTTTATAGTTGTAAAAGTTAATTTTTAACAAATTTGCAGAAAAGTTACAAAATAAATGATAGAAAACTTAATATATAATGGACAGATAAATTTTAAATCAAAATCGTGTGCGCTTTCCGTACTTGCTGGTTGTTCCTACAAAAAAGAAGGGAAAATAGATAATTAAAAAAAAAAGCAATTTTTACTTAAATTCTTTCTGTCAACACTTGCACAGGCTGCAAGTATATCTTCTTTTCTCAACTTCAGCTTTTATGTCCCATTTAAATTAGCAGTTTTAATGAATAAACCTTAGTTTGTTGTTTTGTTTTTTTGTCTTTTTAAAAACATTTTAATTAGTTAAACTTAGAGCAGCTGGTTACAAAGTTTTATTTTTCAGAGTAATTGCAAGGAGCTGAAGCCCTTTTTAGGTAGTTTAATTCACTGTATTATTTATAGATTTTTTTGTTATGCTTAAAATTTAAAGGATTATTGAGAATTTTGTTACGTATCTAGATTTAAATTGAATTAAATTTGTTTTAAAAATTTCTATCAACTATATGCTTTTATGGATTTCTAAAAAATTTTCTGTAAATACAAGCTTAAATATAATTTTCAGATATATCTGTTTGCTAACCTTTCAAGTCAATACCTATACGAAAATTAAGGAAATTTTCAAAAAAATTGAGCAACTTAACGCTAAATTAAGATGAGTACAAGACGAATACAAGACGAATACAAGGCAAAACATCGCGGGTATATAACGGAAACCAATTTAATACTGTTAAAAAAAGTCCATTCTTGACAGTATTAAGTTATTTGTACCACTCTGCAGTATTTCATGTTCTTTAACATTTGATATGCCACGCATTCGATAAGTTATTACAACTTTCTTAAGTCACAAATTTGACAATTATCTTAAACTTTTAAGCCAATTATCTCAAAACGGGGTTTCCGGACTTGTTGGTTTCCTTTACGAGGAAGCCAGAAAAAGTTTAAAAAGCGTATACCCCGAAAATTACAATATTACAATTAGAAGTTATAAAGTATTTAAGACAACGTAACGTCGAAGCCAAGATTATTTTTTTTTTGCCATTTATTAAAATCTATTGAAATTAATATATTAATTTTTAATCTATTTGATTTTAAAGGATTTGTGGAAACGAGCAAGGAAAAAGCTACAAAATTAATAAACACAGGCAATCCAAAAACGATCTGGTAGTTGCAGAAATAATTTTAAAAATATTAAAGGGGTGGGGAAGGGCGTTTATTTGAACCTAAAAATATATGATATATAAAGTAAGTAAAGAAGAAGGATGAATTTTTTAAAGCGCTAAAAATAAATATCTGGTTCGATAAGATCTCCTCGTATAGTATTCCCTTTTACTTTCTCTCCACATTGTGAATTAAGTATGTAATTTAAACATAAATAAACTTTTGATCTTATTTTTACTTTGATTTTGCACGAAAAACGCACTTGAACACGCAATTTATATCAAATTTTTATACACTATTATAAAAAAAATTAAAATTGTTTCAATATACTGAAAAAAATGATTTCAGATTAAAAATTTATATATTATGTATTACTTATTTAAAAAAAGTAGTTTTATGGGTTCTTGAATACATTTTATGAAAATTTTATAAAATTTTTTGAAAAAATTTTATAAAATTGGAGGTAGATGATATTGCTTAATAAGTCATTTTGCCCCGGTCACGTGACCAGATTACAAAGTTAAGAACTTTTTATTTTAATTTTTATTTCAAAATTTTCTTATTGCAAACCGAAAGTAATAGTAATAATTACACTGCCCAACAGTGATTTTGTATCGGAACCAAAATTAGTTATTTCTTATGCATTTCTATCTGTTGAATTCGAAAATGACATTAAAAATGACATATTAGCTCTAGTTTAAGAAATAAAAGCAAAAATTTTCTCTCAAGGCAAGGGTTGAATTAAGTGATCGCGAAATGAAAAATCCGGAAAAATATCTGGTCTTCAAAATTTTAGTTTATGCGAAACCGTGTACTTTGTTTTTAAGAGCCGTTTTTTCTAAGAATCAGGCAAATTCCTGAAACTGTGGAAGTGACCTCCTCCAAATTGCTTGAATTTTTTATATATTGATCAGAATATAGAAAAAACCTGTTAGGGAAAAAAAAAATTTCAAAAATGTTTCGTTCACTCGGAATCTGGGCTTAAATTTTTGAGATTTTTTTAAAAATGTTTAGAAATTTAGTTTTTGCCACCTTTGAACCCATTTTTTTGGCAAGGCAAAAAGTTGCACATAGCTTTTGTAGTTAATATCAGACGTAACCCAAAAGCTCTCTCCAAAAAATATAAAAAAGTTGCGTGACACTGTGCGGTTGGCTAATTATCATAGTTCAAAAGTACAAAATCAATCAGTTTTGTCAACTTTTAATCGGAGTTAATTCTAGCGGCGAAGTGTTGCACACAATTTTTCTTTTAGGATTTGAAATTATCAAAGGTATTGAGTCTAAAAATGCAAAGAAAGTTATGTGATACCTAAGGCCTATTAATATATTAAGGCTTGAAATTGGAAAAAAATGTTTTAGTATACTTACAAAATGAACCATTACGGCAGAGGCGCTAAGTTTTGTAAAAATGTAAACATATCCAACTGTCAATACAAAAAGGTCCTAACATAATAATAAAAAAAATTCGTGTGATTTTGTCACACGCATGATATAACATGAATTAAAAACTGAACAAAAATCTAACATCAAGATAACTATATTGCTAATTAAATAAAACATAAATCAAACATTTAAATGTTTTTCCATTTAAAAATTAGTTTTTCATTTATTAATAGAGTCATTTACACACATTATCCACCACATCACACATAATTTCTACTCTGCTGCAGAAAGTTTCTCTAAGAATAATGATATGACTGTATTATAGTCTTCTTCGGATAATGAATAATCGCCACAACCACTGATTAGAAAAGGAGCATTTACTAAACAGATAATTTTATCAGTTTGGTTATTTATCTCCTCGGTAGTAACTGGCCAGCGAAAAGTATTCTTCTCTTGCCCGGTAATCATACAATTAACTCTGATCCCAGTTATAGATACCTAAAAGTATTAGCGCAACATTTAAAATAATATAATAAAGAGTTTATGATTTGTTTAATTTTGCTTACATTCAATAAAACTTGTAAAGTCTTATATAATGTCATTCTGAAATTATTTTTACATTTTATTTATATTCCTTTTATTTTAGAGCACTGTTTTGTAAAACAAAATAAAAACTTGAAACTAATATATACTTTGAATAATATTACCTCCACAATATATCCAATATTCCATTGTTTTTCATATGCAACAGCAACCCAATCATTCACTTTCCATACAAGACAAATTTCTTTTGCAAGATTGGCGATGTCTTCCTCATATTTATTATCATCTTCATTGTCTCCTGCCAGATTAAAGTCATCATTTTCGCCATAAACTTCTTTGTTATCGTTAACCTGACTATTTTCATTATTTTCTGTTGTCGGTTCTACCAGGTTACCTTTTCTTTTCAGGTTACTAAATCTATAACAATATCAATTGTACATATTTTTAAACATATGTAAACAAACACACAAAATTATAACTTTCACCTAAATTTTAATTTCATATTTGTAAAAGAACTATTTAACAGTCAGAAACATAATCTAATTTGCAAAGTTTTGATAGCAACAATGCCTACCTTGAAAATAAAGATCTTATCTGTTGGCTAGTTACATATTGATCAGGCGGAAGTTCTCTCCTCAGCTGCATGTGAACCTGCTCAGGGCTCATTTTATTACCTGATTCTTCTCCACGAATAAAGTATTTATACAACAGTTCTTTCTGCTGATTTGAAAATCTAAAAGAACTTCGAACTGGTAATGCCCAACCTTGCAATAGAAAAATGTTCATGCAATGCGGTTTGTCTTTTACGGAAGCACTGTTAGAGGATGAAGAAATTGGCATATTTAGTTGTGAAGTAATTTTCATCTTATGAACAAACGAGTTGCGAACTTTATCCAATGATGTTAATGATTTCGGAACTGTATGAAGACCGGATAGCATGTGTTCTTCTAACTCAGCATCGCTTTCAAATGATAAAGTACAATTCATTTCAGTGCAAAATCTTAATGAATATAATTGCCTGTCACTTCTTTTCTGTTTTTCCTTAAGTGACTTGTTACGCTTAATTGAATTATCTGTTTTGCTATATGGCAACAACAACTTAATCGAGGGTTGAATTTTAAGATTTCCATACTCTTGTTCAATTCCCTCACCGATATTGAAATAACGCCACATCTTCACACTTTTCTCACCAAACTCAAATGAGTGATAGTTGCTAATGTTCTTAATCTTTGGTCCAGTAACTACAGTTTTATCATTGCTAATTTGAGCAACTGCTACTTTTGCATCTTTAGCGCCAAAACTATAATGCATAGCCTTGTGTATATCTTCAGCAGTCAAAAGATTATTACCAGAGTCAACGTAAGTCCTTAAAATTGTCTTTACAACTGCACTCTCCCTGTCACATTGATCTTTTCCACAACAGGGTTCATTATAATCATATCTCAGCAACTTTATATCTCTCTCTTTGCATACATTGTAGATTGCTTCAGCTGAAAGATTTCCCTGATAGCAGCCGGCATTATCAGATTTGGTAAACATTTTCTTGATATGCGGTTGATCAATTCTGAATTGGTCTAAAACTGCAGTGGCTAACGAAACAACATCACCTATTCCCTGATCACACCTATACA
Source organism: Hydra vulgaris (assembly GCF_038396675.1). Lineage (NCBI taxonomy): Eukaryota > Metazoa > Cnidaria > Hydrozoa > Anthoathecata > Hydridae > Hydra > Hydra vulgaris. The sequence goes on from NC_088934.1 coordinate 7,292,164, forward strand.
TTGAAGTAAAGTAAACACGTTTGAATAACTTTCCTGCTATTTTTATGAAGAATATATCCACATGTAAACTCATTCCTTTCTTGCCAAAATACTCTCTTTGGCCCTCTCTGTATCGAACCGGAAGAATTTTTTGACAAAAATCTTTAAGCCAGAAAGCAGTTTCATCGTTTAATTGCTTAAAAGCTTCGATTTTTGCCTTTTTCTGTTGAGAATCTCTCATCAGGTGTTTTATGTAGTTGAATACATCCTTTACAGCAATTTCCAAATCATAAATAGAATCAGCATCGTCAGAATTTTGAATTGTTAGTTCTTTGATCATCTCGATAGCTTTGCACAAATCATAGCAATCGGCACATACCACTTCTGATATCTCTGTGTTGGATTGAAGATTTTTTTCAGATGGATCTGATAAGGCATGTTTTGAGCTATGAGAAGAAATGTTTGAGTCATTGACACTACAATTGGTTTGATAACTTGTTTTCAAATACCTTTTTCCTTTTTCAAGGGCAGCTTCGAGAGATTTAGAACTAAATCTCTCGAAATTGCATGCACTATCTTTTGTTCTTCACCGCTGTCGTATTTTAATTTGGTTATTCCATAAGCAACATCATGCAAAATACCGCTTGTAAATATAAAGTCTAAGAAATGTTCACACTTTGTTTGATCAAGACTAGATCGGACGAATACTTTCTTCTCTGGAAATGCTAACCCTTTATGAGATGCATGCCATTTTCTTGCTGTTTCTATACGATATTTGGTACACTCAAATGTGTTCATTACAAACTTTTTGGTATACTTGGTATGGTCTAATAATGAGAGGATAACTAACTTTCCCATGGAATCACTTTGCTTATATACTTTCTGAGCACGAATAATTTCAATTGGGAGAGGGCTATTTATTTCATCAACATTTTTACTGTTAAGAAAATCTATAAGTATATCCTCTTGTCCAGGAGCAACAGCTTCCGCAAATTTTTTCTTTAATAAGTTTTCTAGGCAAACATACTTGCGTTTTAACTTATCTTTAGTAGTATCTTCCAGATATTCGAACTTCCTTTTTAATCTAAATTTTATTGGACTTGCATTAAGAACCTCAGTTACACTCTCACGGCTTCTTAGAGATTCGTCCAAAATCTCATGTGAAACATTAATTTCACCGGGATCAAATTCTTCATCTGGAGTAGCAGGTGTCATATATGTTTGTTCTTGTTCTGTTTGTGTTTCTGTACATAAATTGGTGTTTTCGTTGACTCTAGATAAAGCAGTTTCTTGCTTTAAATGGGTAAAACACAGCATTGCACCAACTGAAAATACTTCATTGTATCGCTTTGACATTGATATGACGACATGTATTGGTGATGCCCTTAAAGCGGGAGATTTTTTTCCTTTTATATTTAGATGGTGAGGATGAAAGCATGTTTTTGGAGGACTCCATGCAATACCAAACGTGTACCGGTGAAAAGCACATATTTGTTCATCCTTTTCAAGATTTCATTTAAGTCTATTTGCAATAAGTCCATTTTCTTCCCAAATATTATTATCGTTTAATCGCATGACCTAAAAACGATTTTTTAAACAATTATTAAGTGTGTCATTTAAAGCATTGTTTATAATCTGACTCTTCACGAAAAATGTTTACAAGTTTGAAATACATTGTTGTTATTATTAAAATACAATATTGCAAGAGTGTGATTAATTTAGTGATTATTTATTAAAAGAGCGAGGAATTAATTAAAAGAGCTATTTTTTTTTGTTTAAAGAACTTTGTCTCAAAATCTTATTGCAGAGAAGTTATAACGTATGTAATTATAAAAATTATATTACAGTCTGCGTAAATTTAAAATACATAATTACCTTTAAGTTGATGAGGTGTTTCTTAACATCAACATCTCCCAGCTGATGAATGTAGAACATTTTGTTTATAATTTTATGTTTTTTGAATGATCCACAATTTCCTTTTGAAAAGCAACAACAGTTTTCATAAAAATATTTGTTTTGTTTCATACTCAACTAAAAACAAGTTCTATTTATGCAGTACCTATTTCTCAATAGCAATGATAAAATATCTACTCTATTTATGCAAATTTTAAAGATCGTTAAAATAAAGTTAAGACATTTTTATGGTAAAGTAAACAACCGCCCACTAACTTGTTTCTCCACAATCGTGATATCAGCGATTCTTCTTCCATTCGATCACCACAAGTTATTTGGTTATGACGTAAATTTAAATAATTCACTTCTGATCATGTATTGTTTTTTATTATTATTTATTTCAATTGTTATGATTTCTATATCATAGTCAGAAACGCTTAAATTTTTTCTTAACATTACGTGCAATGTTTTGTGTAATGCTAAATGCTAATTTTGGATGATAGAAATTTTATTGTGAGCGAAAACCTCATCTGTGTCTCCAAAAAAATATCTCTTCGTACTTAATCATTTTTAACAATTTGTACCTTTATTTTTAACTTAATATCTAAAGATCACACGAATTTTTTTTATTATTATGTTAGGACCTTTTGTATTGACAGTTGGATATGTTTACATTTTTACAAAACTAAGCGCCTCTGCCGTAATGGTTTATTTTGTAAGTATACTAAAACATTTTTTTCCAATTTCAAGCCTTAATATATTAATAGGCCTTAGGTATCACATAACTTTCTTTGCATTTTTAGACTCAATACCTTTGATAATTTCAAATCCTAAAAGAAAAATTGTGTGCAACACTTCGCCGCTAGAATTAACTCCGAATAAAAATTGACAAAAGTGATTGATTTTGAACTATGATAATTAGCCAACCGCACAGTGTCACGCAACTTTTTTATATTTTTTGGAGAGAGCTTTTGGGTTACGTCTGATATTAACTACAAAAGCTATGTGCAACTTTTTGCCTTGCCAAAAAAATGGGTTCAAAGGTGGCAAAAACTAAATTTCTAAACATTTTTAAAAAAATCTCAAAAATTTAAGCCCAGATTCCGAGTGAACGAAACATTTTTGAAATTTTTTTTTTTCCCTAACAGGTTTTTTCTATATTCTGATCAATATATAAAAAATTCAAGCAATTTGGAGGAGGTCACTTCCATTGACTGCCTGATTCTTACAAAAAATGACTCTTAAGGGCAATCAACTTAAATTTGTTAGCGAAAAAGTTATAAAGTATAAAATAACAAACTTATGACTACAAAAGTAATAACACTCTAGTAACTTCATTATAAAAGTAATAACACTATATAAGTGTAATACTTTTACAACGCACTTATAACTTTTATAATTCATTCTTAGTTCAAACAACATAAATAATCCCGAATTTTAATTGAAGTAGAAAAGCATCTAGAAAAATAGAGTGGATATTTAAATAATATTTATAACGTATTAAAGAACTTAAACAACTTCATAAAAACGCACTTTATAAAAAGTTACGCATTACGAAAAAAGCTTCTAATGGTCCGTAAAAGCGCATGATTAATTTAAAAATCAACCAAAAAAAACTTTTTATTCGTTTATTTTTAAATTAGCGCGCGTTTTTTCGGACTGTTCGTAACGTTGCATAATGCTAAATCCTTTTATAAAGTTGTTTAAGTGTATTGTAGAAGTTCATGAAGTTTTTAATAATATTTAATTATCCACTTCATTTTTTCAGATGTTTTTTTACTTTGATTAAAGTTTGGAATTACTAATGTTGTTTGAACAATGAATAAACTTTAAAAGTTATAAGTGCTTTATAAAAATAATAATACTATTATAGTTTTATTACTTATATAATGCAGTTAGTGACTGGAGTGTTATTGCATTTGTAATCGTAAGTTTATTGTTTTGTTTTGTTTTGTTTTTTATAACTTTTTCGCTAACAATAATTTGTTCTTTAAAAACAAAGTAAACGGCTTGCATAAACTAAAATTTTAAAGACCAGATATTTTTCCAGATTTTGTAAATCGCGATTGCTTATTCAACCTTTGCAAGGGTAGAAATTTTCATTTTTTTTAATAAAAAAATTTTTGTTTTTGACTATCCAAAATGTTTGTTCATGTTTAAAACTTGTGATACTAGTTATGTGAGTTTGCTAAAGTTTCTGGTCTAATCTATTCTTAGTTTTTATTTTTTTATTTTCTAGTGTAAAATTTTACAAATCATTCAGATAATTTACCAGTTCCTACTCCACCACAAAGTTGTGAGTTAGAAGCAGAAAATGAAGTAGAAATAGAAGAAAACAAGCCTTCCACATCAAATGATCCTGATTTTGTGTTAACAGATGTTGTGCCACACAGATTGAGTCAAGCAGAATTAAGTGATCTTGTTCGAGATCTGGACTTGTCACAGAAAAAGGCAGAACTTCTAGGGTCAAGACTAAAGCAGTGGAATCTTCTCCAACTTGATGTCAAGGTTTCACCTTACAGAAAACGGCAGCAGAATCTGCTTTCTTTTTTTGAGAAAAAAAATAATCTTGTTTGCATTGATGTTTTTGGATTAATGCATTGTCTTAATTTGAACTATGATCCAATTGAATGGAGATTATTCATAGACTCATCTAAACTAAGCTTGAAAGTTGTATTACAGCACAATGGAAACCGTCTTCCTTCTGTTCCTATTGGCCATGCAGTTCACAAGAAAGAGACTTATATAAACATGAAAGTTCTCCTCAACTCAATTAATTACAATAAACACAAATGGAAAATTTGTGGTGATCTAAAAGTCATTGCCATACTTTTAGGAATGCAATTAGGGTATACTAAATACTGCTGCTTTTTGTGTATGTGGGACAGTAGAGACAGAAGTTCACATTATATAAAAGAAGACGGGTCTGCAAGAAATCTCAACACAGAAGAAAAAAATGTTATTGCTGAACCACTTGTGGATCCAAAAGATGTTCTTCTTCCACCATTACATATTAAGTTGGGTTTGATGAAAAATTTCGTCAAAGGTATGAACAAAGAAGGACATGCTTTTAGGTATTTAAGAAATAAGTTTCCAAAAATAAGTGATGCAAAAGTTGAAGAAGGTATTTTTGTTGGGCCATAAATACGTCATCTTATGAAGGGTTCTGCATTTGACGAAGTTTTGAAGGGACCCGAAAAGGAAACTTGGGAAGCTCTTAAGGGAGTGATTAGTGGATTTTTAGGCAACAAACGAGATTATAACTACATTCAATTGGTAGCAGTACTTCTGCAAAAATATCATCACCTTGGATGTAACATGTCCCTCAAGATTCATTTCCTCCACTCACATCTAGACTTCTTCCCCCCCCCCCCTTAATTGTGGAGCTGTTTGTAATGAACATGGGGAAAGGTTTCACCAAGTTATTTGTGTAATGGAAAAAAGATATCAGGGTCGTTGAAATGAGGCCATGCTTGCAGATTACTGTTGGTTTGTGTGTAGGGATGCTCCAGAACTAGTTTACAAAAGGAAAGCAAAAAGATCACGATTTTGTGACGATACCCCATAGGCATCTTTAACCCTATTAACTTGATGATCATGATTTCTTTATTTAAAACTATTAGAATATATCTGTAATAAAAAAAAACCAAATGTACTTTAAATGTTATTAGAATATGTAAATTATATGTCATATTGCTCTGTTGCAAATTAAGTGAAATAAAAATTTATTGCTATTGTATATCTCAGAAACTAGAGCTAATAAAAAATTTTCGTTGTCATATTCTTTTTTCTCAGCCCGAAATTAGTATAATTTGAATAAAATTGCTTGAGATACAAAAAAAAAATATTTTTTTGTTGCCCAGTGTTATTATTATTATAGATATTATATATTATTATTATATATATTATTATTATTAGATAAAAGTAAATTTATAACTACTGGACAAACCTTGACATTCTAGTCTTGTAAAACTTTCTTTTCTTTTTGCTATAAAATTTTTTGAAAATAATATTTATTTTAATAAACTTACAGTATACAATCTTTTATTAAAATTTACAATTTACAATACGCGTTTGTTTATTTATTTTATTTGATATTTTCCATTTGTCTATGAAAATTAATTAAAATATAAAGAAAGTATATTTTACTCCAAATTGTAAAAACTAGTATATTATTTTAAAACTTTCAAAAATGTGTGAATGTAAACTTTTTAAATAGTCGAAAATATTTAAGTTTTAACTGTTACAATTAACGTATAATTTATGTTTAGAATAACACAATTGACGTATAATTTATGTTTAGAATAACTCAATTAATGTATAATTTATGTTTAGAATAACATAATTAACGTATAAAATTTTTTACTCTTGCTTGCAGAGGTTCTTTCATTTTTATCTTCAGCTTTATCTAAATTTAATAAATAAATATAAAATGTAAATAATAAAATAAAATGGTTACACAAAAATGGTTAAAAAATACTGTTAAAATCTTTTAAGTTTTATTGTTAAGAAAAAAAATATATATTTATAAAGTTATAAATTATAGAGTAAAAGCGGGTAAAATGAAATAGAGGTAAAATAAAATAGTTATGGCAATGTTTATTCTTTTGCTCCTACTTATTTATTTAATAAACATTTCGTAAATATTTTTTTATCGTGTTGTGGAGGATCTTTTTCTAAATAAGATGATATAAAATTTCAAAACAAAATAAATCTTTTTTTTCTATGAATGGTCAGTTTTTCGGTCGCGAAACTTTTTTTTTTTTGAAAAATGGGCACAAAACTCTTGGCAGTATAATTAGCTGGCAATGAACTTAAAACAAATATTTGTATAACTTTTTATGCCAGTCAAGAGTATTTTATCAAAATTAAACTTGCTATTTCTGGTAAAAAGTTTTGAGTTAAAAACGGAAAGGCTGAACTATGGAGTTGAGTGAAATATGCTATTTTTTTGACATGGATTTTCAGACAAAGTCTGTTTATCCTATATGCAAGTTGTCAGCCTAAGAAAACTAAGAAAATACATATATTAAAAATTAGTTTTAGATTTACGCAAAATTAGACAGAGAATTAGTTTAGAGAAAAATTCAAAGATCAAAGAAAAAGGGGGCAAGTATAACTTTAGAGTTGAATAAATATACCTTATTTAATATACGGGATTTGCTTTAAAAACAGTTTTTGTTGATAAATTGGGTTAATTTTGCTGTCTATTATAGTTTTAACGGCTAACAACAGCAGCAAACCAAATCAAGTGCCATAATTTTTTGGGCGAAGCTTCAGCAAGTCAAAATAGTGAATGGTATCAGTGCAAAAATTCAAAATGCAAGTTTTGACTTTGTCTAACATGCATTCCAAAGCGATATATAAATATATAAATGGCACTGAGTCTTATTGCACAAATGACAACTCAACTCAACCTCCAGAACCTCTTAAAGACTCAACATCATTATATAAATAAAAATAATTTCTTTATAATTTGGTTGTTTTTTACTTGTTATTATTGGTTGCATTTTTTAATTAAGTATTCTTTTAATTACCCATCAATTTGCATATTTCATTCTCCCCAAATATGAGGGTAGAATTAAAGTTTTGTTTTCCAATTAAATAAAGTTTTTCCCTTAAAAAAAAAAAAAAGTACTAAAACTCTAAACTATTTCATTTGACCCACTTTTACTCTAATATTCATTAACATAATAACTACCCAACAAACCTTGACTTACTAAACTTGAAAAGCTTTTTTCCTCTTTGCTATAAAAAGTGTTGAAAATAAATAGTTTTAATGAACATACAATTTACAATCTTTAAGTTCGAATTAGTAAAATTAATTAATAGTTAATAAAAATATTTTATCAATATCTAATAATTGTCATACCACTTTTTAATTGCAACGCTGCCAGTTTTGAATCTTGGTTCTTGTTAAACTCATAATCTGCATTGCCAAATATTTCATCTTGATTAATTTTTAATAAATCTATGAAAAATCCGATTTCTCCAGCGCTATCATCAAAGTTTTTTAACAAATAGTGACATCTGATATACTCAGCACTTTTTTTAATAACGTAGAATAACGTTTTTTTTAACTCAGACTTAATTAACTATTTTCATCAGTAGTGAAATATTCAATAGAATGTTTGAAAGCTTCAAAATTTCGCCTATCAAACATGTCTGTTGAGTTTTTTTGCACATTTATAACTCTTGGTTGTTTATAAAAAAATGTGTAAAGTGATGCAAGGAATCTTATATTTTTTCAAACTTGTTGAAAAGCTTCTTGTTCTTTGTTTTTTTTCTTACTTTTTACTCGACAATAGAATTTATATGCAATAGCTAACAATCCATTGTCTGTTCTGCATAGCTTTCCAATACAGTCATCTCTTAGTTTCATTAGGATATGTCTTAAAAATAATGGATCTTCAGTATTAGATTCATTACCTACCACTAATGCTGGGATTGGAATTTTTTGAATAACAGTAGCTGTTTTTAACTGACATTTTCGAGCATGACGAGAAAAAAAATTTTTTTTAATGGTAATTAGACAGTTACTACATGTTGTTATGCTATTACTATTTTTAGTTCTTGATCTTCGTTCATCATGATAACTAGGGTATCTTTTTTAGCCTCTTCATTGTAATGATTGCAATTATACCCTCCCTTTTTATCAGTTTTAATTCTTTTTTTAAAGCTTCTTCATCCAAGTTTTTTATTTGCTCCTCATATTTATGTCTTTGCTTGATATGGCGTGTAAGATTTCAAAGTAATTTTAAACAAAATATGCAGAGCCTTTTTCTATTTATATTTTAAATTCAAATTATGTTGTAAAATATTTACAATAAATAGCTCTAAAAATAATAGTTGTAATAAATTTTATATAATAGTAATAATAATAATAATAATAATAATAATAATAATAATAATAATAATAATAATAATAATAATAATAATAATAATGGAAACCTACAAGGGTTTAATTAAGCAATTGCAAATTGAAATATTTCTAATCCTCATTTTTTCAGTTTTTTAAACCTGTTAACTCTGTTATTACCATAAAATTTAATAGTCAGTATTCAATAAAAACTATTTATTCATTGATCTTGAAACTATAATACAAAACCATAATAATACAAGCTTAAACTTAGTTTAGATTATTACAAATAATCATCAAATTAAAAAAAAAAATTTATTCATACAAATAATCATCTAACTAAAAAAAAGTTTTTATTCATACAATCATAAACTAAAAAAAAATTTTTATTCATACAAACAATCATAAACTAAAAAAAAAAATTTTATTCATACAAACAATCATAAACTAAAAAAAAATTTTTATTCATACAATGATCATCAAATTAAAAAAAAAATCTATTCATACAAATAACCATAAAATTAAAAAAAAAAATTTTGTTCCTATAATTGCAACTGGCTTTCACTAATTCTTTTTATATTGCTCATTGTCAAAATCAAATATGCTATTAAATACTTTAAAATAAAACAAACACTTCGATACAATATTAAAAAAAGTAAACACATATATAAAAGATTTTATACTTATTGTGAATTGCATTAAAAAGAATTTTGCAATCGTGAAACATTTTAAATAGTCGTAATCAAAAACTTTTAAATTTATTTGTATCTTATTATATCTAACAAAATAATTAAATACAACCATAAGAAGGCAACTTTCAAGCACTGTACGCTACAAACATTTCCTTTAACAAAAAACAAAAGCAAAACAAAAAAATATGAAAAATAATTTTAAAAACTTATAATTTGTAAACAAAAAACAAATACAAAAAAGTATTATAAAATATTTAAAGATATAATTTTATCTTTACTTTTTATTTATTAACAAATTGAATATCTAACAACAATCAAATTGAACAACAAATTGAATATCTAACAACAATCAAATTGAACAACAAATTGAATATCTAACAACAATCAAATTGAACAACAAATTGAATATCTAACAACAATCAAATTGAACAAAAAATTGAATATCTAACAACATTCAAATTGAACAACAAATTGAATATCTAACAACATTCAAATTGAACAACAAATTGAATATCTAACAACAATCAAATTGAACAACAAATTGAATATCTAACAACATTCAAATTGAACAACAAATTGAATATCTAACAACATTCAAATTGAACAACAAATTGAATATCTAACAACAATCAAATTGAACAACAAATTGAATATCTAACAACATTCAAATTGAACAACAAATTGAATATCTAACAACAATCAAATTGAACAACAAATTGAATATCTAACAACAATCAAATTGAACAACAAATTGAATATCTAACAACATTCAAATTGAACAACAAATTGAATATCTAATAACAATCAAATTGAACAACAAATTGAATATCTAACAACATTCAAATTGAACAACAAATTGAATATCTAATAACAATCAAATTGAACAACAAATTGAATATCTAACAACATTTAAATTGAACAACGAATTGAATATCTAACAACATGAATATCTAACAACAAGTTCTAAATTTGTATTTTCCCACTAAAAAAAAGTATTTTTATTGGCTGATTTTGAAATTACAGCAAATATTTCTGGACCATTAGTAACAGTTTAATAAATGCATGTGTTTAAAGGTAGTGTTAGTAAAGGTTCCTGAAGTTTTTTATATTTATGTATGTAGTGTATTTCTATCCATGCATTTTTATATCAATTAAAATTTAGAAGATATTATTTATTTTTATCATTTTTTATACTTGTTCCTGGATTAACTGTTGTTTAAACAAACAAAAAATTATATCTATATGAATAAACTAATGTTATTTATTATTTTTATTATTGTAAATTTTTGGGGTTGTTTTGTTTTTTGGTAAATAAACTTAAGTTAATATGTCCCTTCAATAATACAGTGTTCACAGTTTTCCATTAACTAAAATTTTGAAGACCAGAAAATGTTCCGGATATCGTAATTCACAATCACTTAATTCAACCTTTAGAAACAGTTTCCGAATTAACTATTGCTGTTAAGTAATACGTATTTTTAAAATATTGTTAACTAAAAGAATTTTGTATAAAGAAAATACCTTTCTGCTTTTTTCTACTGGCAAAAGATGATTAATCTTCATATTTTCATTAGACTTATCCTCCTTAAAGTAAAATAAGAAGTTAAAATATATATTTAGATTAATTAAATAAAAAAACTCATACAAAACAAAGGATACTTGGAAAATTTTTTTTACTTCTACTTGATCTTTTGAAATTCTAATGAACTATATTTGGTATAGATGGTTAATATAATTATTTTATTTAACAGATAACTGACCTCGTCACTATATTCACCTGATACAGTGCCATCTGAAGCATTTTTATGTATTCAATTTCCTTAAGACGATTCTATTTACTATTTCAAATTGTGTTTTTTTATTGTGAATCTAGGAAATTCAAAAATTGATCAGAAACTATGAAACAGTTTAAAAATAAACAATTGTTGTTAAACATGTATAAAATATTGTTTATCAATAAATATTTTAAGGAAAATACCTCCTCACTTTCTTTTTCTGACATTCGATGACAATAATGAGAACAAATCAGTTGAAAACACCAACATGTTCAATGTTGGCATTTTCATCAAATTTATTCTCGTTGAAATAAAAATATTTCCGTCATCAAATATACTTTCCTTAAAAATAAATAATTATTTAAAAAAATATATAACTTTGTATTTGTTAAATAAAAAATTTATTTAACAAGTACAAAGTTATAGTTTTATAACTAAAAAATAAACAATTGTTACTTATTTTAATTAATAAGTGAATATTTTTAAATGTTTTTAAACATTCAGCATTTTCTTGTTTAGCAAATATTTTTATTTATAATAACTAGACAATCATTACACACTAAAATTAAAAGGTTTAAATTTCTCCCCTCAAGGTATATCACATATCCTATCCCATTAAAGTAGAAAATTATTAAATAACCATTAAAGTTAAAAATTATACTAAAAATGGTCATATGTGGTGTAATTTGCTCAATAATGTTCTACATTAATGAGTATAGTAATGTAATATAAATAAATGTGATACACCATTAAGTTATTTCTACCTTTTGTTTAGTGTATTTTCATATCATATTTATTTTAAAATATTGTATTGATTTTCATTTAACATGATGACAAGGAATTTTTTTAAGCTTTTTCTATATTCATTGCTATGACACCCTTCCTTTTTATTAATTTTAGTTTCTATTTTAAATGACTCCTTGTCCAAGTTTTGATTTTTTGTTCATATTCATGCTTTTGTTTAATAAGATTTGAAAAAAAAGTAACTTTAATTAAATTATGCAAAACTTTTTTTCTCTATTTTTATTTTAAATTTAAATTATGCTATAAAAGGTTTACAAAATAATAACTTTAAAAATGATAAATTTGTAATAAATTATATAATAGAAATACTAATAATAATAATAATAATGTAGTTAATACAACAATTGTAATAATCTGCTAATCTGATGATAAATTTACAAGAAATGATGCTCTTTTTCTTTTAGACTTTTAGGTTCAAAAATACATTGTAAACATAGTTGCCAAGTTTGAAATTCTCTCCGATTGTCGCAAAGATGCATCCCTTTCTCTATTCTACAAATACTATCATGCTGCTCAAACGAGCTATCATCTTCAGTTCCATCAACAAAAACTCTTTCATGCTTGACTCCTCAAAGTCAAATCCCTTTTACTGTATCTGTCCCTGCATACCCTAAAAACTTTTATTTTATTTTAGTTTTTTTCCCTGCACTTTAACCCTTTGGAACTCTCTTCCATCTTTATACTTTTCTGACTCATACAATTTACAACTTTTCCTTGCTCTTTAGCTCTAATCCTTAGTTTCTAGCAACTTCCAACTTAATAGTGGTTGCTTCTAGTGTTATTGTGATTGAAAATTAACTTGTTTTCCCATGCAGCAACCTTGTTCATCAAGGTTTATGTTTTGGAGTCAAAGAGCTAAGAGAGGGTTATAACCACAATAAGGTAGCCTCCTCGAAAAACATTGAAAACAAAAACAGTAATAAAAAAAAAAAAAATAAAAGTATAAGAATAACAATGGTATTGCTAATAAGATAGAAATGATAACCATGTTTAAAAAAAAGTTAAAACAATGTTTGAATTTTGTTAAACTGAACTATTTTTAATTTTCAACATTTAAATGTCTTTAGTAGTTCTTCAAATTTTTAAATCAAACTAATTAAATTTATTATTAATCAGTAATTACTTTTTCAGAAATAATAAACTCTGATTAGATATTCTTTTTTCAACCTTATTAAACTGTTTAGACAGAATTTTAGATTTATTTGATTAAAAAAGGAAAACAACAATTTTTTTTTTTTACCAAAAACAACAGAAAGGTTTCCAAATTAATAATTGTTATTTAATACGTACTTTTAAAATATTGTTTAGAATTTTGTAAAAAGAAAATACCTTAATGCTTATTTCAACTGGCAAACGATGTTCGATGTTTATGTTTTTATTGGATTTATCCTCCTTAAAATAAAATTATTATTTAGAATATATTTTGAGATTAATTTTTAAAAAACTCTCAGCACCTTCAAAGCAAAAGCTACTTTTGCTTTGAATGAGCAAAATATATTTATATATTTTTTTATTTGATAAAAAATTAAATTTTTTACATGACAACAAAGTAAATTTTTAACTTGATAATAAATTAATTAAATTTACTATAAATCAGTAATTATATATATATATATATATATATATATATATATATATATATATATATATATATATATATATATATATATATATATATATATATATATATATATATTTATATATTTATATATATATATATATATATATATATATATATATATATATATATATATATATATATATAACATATCCTACCCCTTTAGAGTAGAAAATTATACCATTAACGTTAAAAATTATACTAAAAATGGTAACTATTGGCGTAGTTTGCTCAATAACGTTCTACCTTAAACAGTATAATATTCTACCTTAAAGGATATAATATTCTACTTTATAGAGTAGTATATGCGATATACCTTAAAGATAGGATATGTGGTATACCATTAAGGTAATTTCTATTTTTTTTTATTGGTTAGATGTTGTTACATCATATTCATTTTGAAATATTGTGTCCATTTTAGATTTTCTTTAATATGATAACAAGAAATGTCTTTTTTAGCTTCTTCTATATTCAGTGCAATGATACCCTTCCTTTTTATTAATTTTAGTTTTTTTTGACTCTTTGTCCAAATTTTGATTATTTGCTTGTATACATGCTTTTGTTTGATATGTTTAAGAAAAGTAAGTTTAAATTAATTAAAAAACAAACTATGCAAAAAAATTTATTCTTAATTAAAATTATCTTCTAAAATATTTTGTTGGAAGTAACTTAAAAATTAATAATGTTGTAATATATTATATAGTATATAATAGTTATACTAATGTAATTAAAAGTTTAAAAATAAAAAAAGTATAGCTGAAAAAATAGCAATGATAATTGCTATCTAATTGGCTACACCTTTTTTATTTTTATACTTTAACAAAATTATTTTACATATTGAATATTTTTAGTAGTTATTCAACTTTTTAAATCAAACTAATTTAGCATATTATTAATCAGTAATTACTTTCTCAGAAATAATAAACTCTGATTAGATATTCTTTTTTTAACCTTATTAAACAGTTTAGACAGAATTTTAGATTTAGTTGATTAGAAAAGGAAATTTACAAACTAAATTGTTATTAAATAATACAAACTTTTAAACTATTGTTTACTAAAAGAATTTTGTTTAAAGAAAATACCTCTACACTTGCTTCTAGTGGCAAAAGATGTCCAATGTTCATGTTTTCATTGGATTTATGCTCCTTAAAATAAAATAAATAGTTAAAATATATTTAGAGATTAATTTTTAAAAACTCTCATCTCATTTAAAACAAAAGCTATACTCAGTATATCAATTTCATAACAACAGTGAGAAAATTTATCTTTTACCAAAAAATTTCAAGGGATTTAATTGAAAATTGTGGCCAAAGTAAAGAGTAAAAAAATTTCTCTAAACTTTACACCAGATAATACATTAAAAATTGTATTTATAGTTTCTGCCAATTAACACAAAGGATCAAATTTTTTTTTTAATATGCCCAAAAGAGCCCCATGATAATTTTTTTATTTAATGAATGAAAGTTGAAAATATCTAAATTGATACTTTCCATGACTACACTTTAGTATTTACAAAAAAAAGTGCCAATAGAACTAGAGAGCTCAAAGAGTAAAAGCAGAGACAACTAGCCTCCCCTATAATCGCATAATAAATTGAAAAAAAACAAATCATCGTGTTGAAAGTAATATGAAAATGTAAGTTCAATTAAATATTTTATTTCAGTTCTTCATAAAATTCACTTACTCTTAGTCTGTGGACATGGATAATGATGCCTTGTATAGTGTTGAATGTGCTTTCTGCAGACTTAGGTATGCGACATCCATATGGCAATTAGCCAGACAAGGATAAACTAAAATAACTTTATAATATATAGTATATATAATCATATTTTTATAGCAAATTATGATGAATTAGCTAAGTTAATGTCAATTTTTCGAAAAAAAATTCTAAATGGTTTTTTACAAATAATGTAAAAAATTAAATTTTATTTTTAAATAAAAAATGATTTCAATAAAAATATAAATAGAATATTGTAAAAACCATTTCTTAATTTATTAATGCCATTAATGCCTTAAAATAGTGATTTGCCCCAATTTTGAATAAATAGTTCAACTTTATTTTTAGCATTGTTGAGTGTAAAATTAAAAATTTAGTCATAGTTCAAAGAAATTATTTTAATTAAAAGAAAAATATTTAGTCATCCAAGAGCTTGGGCTTAACACTCGATGATATACAGTAACATTAATTATAATAAACCATTCTTTTTTTTTTTTTCTAATTTAAAATATTGAAAAACAATATATTTTTCTTATTTTCATAGTTTTCATGATATTTTTCATTTATTTAGACCTGAGAATAATTGGCTATAGACTTTCTTTTTGCACTGAAATGTTGTATTATACAATAAAAGGATTTACAGTCTTATCATCATTAATTAAAGAATGCAGGAAACTTGCAAAACACTCAAGGTCTTATCGTCAAGAAACGATATATTTTATATATACTACTTTTATAATTTAAATGTGTAAATCATTTAGTTTTCTTCAGTTTATACTGAGTTTAGATAACAAAAGAAAAGAAGAAAACCAATTTACATAAGAAAAATATTAAAAAGATGAAAAAATGAAAAGAATAATTTTTTTCATCATCATCTTGAGTTACTTGAGTCTTGACTTACTTGAGTCTTGGCTTACTTGAGTTTTTTATGATTTATTGCCAAACTTTTGACTATAAATAAAGTTATAATTTTGTCAGAGTGGTTGTTTATCGAATAAAATATAATAAAATTGAAAAAAATAAATTATAATCTAGTTATTTATTATAATCAAATTTATAATAAGTAATTAAATTGTCAGTTAGTGATCAAAATTTGATATTTTGTTGCCCATGCATCATGCTAAAACTTTCATTTTACGACCATAACATTAAACTCTTTTATAAATTAATAATTCTTCTTAAATTAATTTCATTGTAATTAAAATCATTGTAAAAATAATTGAAAAATTCAAATTCTTTTAATATTGATTATAATTCATGAAGAATTAATAAACAAAATAATTCACAAATATAATAATATTTATGAGTTAAGATAAAATAAAATAAAATAATAATAATTCATGAAGAATTAATAATATTAATTTATTTAGATGTTGACTTAAATTAAACTTTTTCAATAATAAAAACTTTTACGAAAACTAAACTTTTGTTTTAAAAAAATATAATTTTGTACAACAGAATTTGTCTTTTAAACGTCTTTTTGTTTTGTTTTGTTTTGTTTTTTCTTTTATTACAAAATAATAATTATTTACAATTATTCTTTATAATTTACATTAACTTAGGTTTTTTAAACATTTACAATGTATAGATTTCACAAGTGTTAGTAAATATGTACATTTTCTATTTTGTATTTATTTTATAACATATATTTTTATTTTTTTTGTGTTTTTTAATTTTATATTTTTTTTGTCTTTTTTGGTTTTATATTTTTTTTGTCTTTTTTGGTTTTATATTTTTTTGTATTTTTTGATTTTTATTTTTTTGCCGTTGTGCGGAAAGAAATCGAGAGTTTAGATTAGGTTACAAAAAAAAGAGAAATTCTAAAGTAGGTTGAAAGAAGATTTATAAGGTAAAAGGGTTTAGATCAAAAGAAATTATAAAGAATTACAGTACTTTAACACAAACATTACGTGACGATCATTATAGAAAAACACTTATGTGTTAAAATTATAGTTTATAAAATAAGGGCTGGCAGTGATTTGCTAATCATATATAATAATAATTTTGTTGTATAACATAGGATAAATTGCAAGAGGAAGGAAATCTTTACTAAACATGCAAGGAGCCGTAGTTTTATTTTAGCTCATATGTTTAGTTTCAGATTTCCATTCTCTACTTGACAGAAAACATTTTTTATACAAAAATACTCACAGAAAATGTCCGCGGTGTTTCTACGGACATGATAATTATATTTTAAGGTAATAATATTCCTGATGTTCCTGATGATTACCCTGATCACTGCCATTGGGTCAACTTTTTTGTTCCTGAACATGTGTTGGCAATACTGTTCCATATTGCACTCATGATGGTTTGAGTGAGTGTCAACAGCAGCTGCTAAGTGGGGTTTTTCTCCGATAAATTCGCTGTTTCAATCAAGAAAATCGAATTTATCGGAGAAAAGTTGTTTCGGGATGTCAAGGAGCTATATACGTGTTTAAAATACTCCTAAATTTCTACAGAAGGAGGACAGTAGGCAAAGATGTGCATGTTGTCCTCGATTTTACCACAAGTTTTGTATTTGTTATTTTTGACGATCTGCTGCCTTGTGCTTTTGGCTAGCAAGGCCGTAGAAGGTAAACTGTTGTGTAAGAAACGAAAGAGGATGTTTTTAGTCGGTCCGCATGCGTGGGAGGTAAAGTTTTTTTTCCAAATTTGGGTACACGGCATTGTTGTTTTCGTTGAACCGTTCCAGAAAAGTTCTGCTGGGACCACTATCTTTTTTTTTTTTGCCACTTCTAAGTAAAAGTTTTTGGTTGTTTTTAGGGGGACGTTAAAAAGGGACCCATTTTTGCCTAATATTTCTATTGTTGTTTTGTAGTACTGAGACGTTTTGTTTTGGAAAATTGTTCTGCTTTAATAAGTTCCAGCTTTGGTTTTGGTTCGTAAATTTTATAAGTGAACTCGCCAACCAATACTTTGAAAAGTAGTAATAGTCGTGAGCTTTGTCCTCTTCGCATTCTTTCAGTTGAAAGAGTGTTTTGAGGCGAAATGCAAGACTTTGCTCCTTCGGTGATAAAATTCCGAGACCCCCGCTTTTAACGGGTAAAAAAAGTGTTTCTCTTTTGACCGGATTGAAATTGGTCTTTTGCCACAGATTTTCGAAAATGGCTCTATGCAGACGTTCTATTGCCCATTCGGGAACGGGCAGCACGTTTGCCAGAAACCACACTTTTGACATTGCTAACGTATTTATCAACATAGTCTTTCCCCTAAGTGACAAAGTACGTAGTCCCAGAAACTTGAGTTTTTTCTCTATTTTGTTTAGAGTTACTAACCAGTTGAAATTGGTAGTATCGCTCAGTCTGGTGTAAAAAGTAACACCTAATATTTTGAAACCGGTGTTGTTGTTCCACTCTATGTCGTTCAATTCAGGGTACATTTTAGGATCAAAACCCCCAAGAGCGAGACCCTTGGTTTTTGAGGCGTTGATCACAGAACCACTTGCTTTTTCAAACAGTTTTATTTTTTCGAAAAAAAAGCGGACTGATTTTACGTCCCTGGCAAAAAAGTTCGAATCGTACTGCTGTATTTTGAGGGGTTTAGGTGTACCTGGTAACGGGAAACCCTCTATTCTGCTGTCCGCTCTGATCACCAAAGCGAGAGCTTCGGCAACAAAAACGTACAGCAAGAGAGAGAGGGGGTCGCCCTGTCTAACTCCTCTTTCCGTAGGAAAGGAGGCTGACAGGAAGCCGCAATTCAGAACAGATGCTGAAACTTGTGAACATAAGGTATTGACAAAAAATACAAAATTTTCTCCGAGATTGAATTTTCGGAGAATCTGAAGCAGAAACGCACGATCGACTTTATCAAACGCCTTTTCTTGATCTATTGACAAAATGAAACTAGGTAGATTTTTAAATTCCGCGTAATCGATAAGATCACGGACTAAATGTAAATTTGAGAATATTGTTCTACCTGGGATTCCGCAAGTTTGATTTGGTTCTATAATTTTGCCCATTACTTTTGCAAGTCGTAGGGCCAGCGCTTTTGTGATTATTTTGTAATCAGCGCCGATTAAGGATATGGGCCTCCAGTTTTTGCATTCGGTAAGATCTCCTTGTTTAGGAACCAGTGAAATAATTGATTTTTTCATAGAGTGGCTACTGTTTTTTTCTACGAAAAGTATTTCGTAGGCAAGTTCTTCAAACTCTTTTTCTAAAATGTGCCAAAAGGTTTTATAAAATTCAGCTGAAAATCCGTCATAGCCCGGAGATTTTCCGTTTTCAAATTTAAAAAGGGCTTCTTTCAGTTTCACGCTGGTGAGGCGGGTGTTTAAAAATTGATTTTCATCATCACTTAAGCGTTTAGTGATGTGTGACAAGACTTATTTTTGGCTGTCTTTGCATAAAATAGTTTTGGTGTAAATGTTTTTATAATATGAAACAAGGGAGTTTAGTATTTCACCAGGTTCACTCGTCAATGTGCCGTCATTCTTGCGAATTTTGGTAATTGACTTGTTCCGCTGTTGAGTTTTTTCGAAATTATACAAAAATTTTGAAGGTTTTTCTCCTTCTTCAATTAGTTTTTGTTTCGTGCGAATAAACGCTCCGGGAAACTGGAGCAAGAAAAGAGCATCGCGTTTTTCTGTGATGCTATCTAAATTCGGGTTAGCGTTTTGTCGCTCCCGTTGGATTTCGTTTTCAATCCTTTTGATATTTTTTTTGTTTTTCGCACTTTCCCGTATCGATATGTGTTGTAATTCAGCCCTAACAAAAAGTTTGCAGTCGTCCCACCATTTTAAAATTGACGCATAGGACCGTTTTTTAGTTTGCCAATCTTGAATTAAAAGTTCAATTTTCTGCCTATGCACTTCTATTTCCAAAAGGGAGCAATTTAATTTCCAGTATCCTGGTCCTCTCCTGGTTTTACTAAAAATGACAGTTGTTGACACGAACTCGTGGTCAGAAAAAG
Organism: Hydra vulgaris; assembly: GCF_038396675.1. Lineage (NCBI taxonomy): Eukaryota > Metazoa > Cnidaria > Hydrozoa > Anthoathecata > Hydridae > Hydra > Hydra vulgaris. The sequence continues at coordinate 7,312,412 of NC_088934.1, forward strand.
GGTTGGTGAGAATTTTGGTGTATGTTGTTTTTTTGGCGACTTTTTCAGGGCAGTAGATTCTGTCGAGTCTACATATGACCGTCTGATTGCGCCATGTGAATTCTCTTTTGTTGGGAAACTTGTAACGGAAAACATCAACTAGGTTATACCTACCTTGGAAAACCCCGAGTTCAGTAATGCCGTAGGTGTGATATCTAAAGTTGTTTGTGCCTTCTGTGTCAAGAGGCAGGCTTTCAACCATGTTGAAATCCCCGGCCAACAGGACGGGTAGTCCTGTGTCCTGCGAGATGTCTCCAAGGCCTCCGAAAAAAAGGCGCTTTTCTCTCGACACATTAGGAGCATAAATATTCAGCACCTGCATTTCGTGTTCGTCAATTTTTATCATGACGTTTAATATTCTTCCGTTATTGTCTCTTTTTAGTTCGTTTAAAGAAACATTGGATTTAGAGAGAACTGCCACCCCACAACAGTTATGACTCAGACCAGAGTTCCAAATAGACTCGCCAGTCCATTCGTCACTCCACTGTTTAACAGTGGACGGTCCGGATTTTGTTTCCTGAAGGAGGATGAGATCGAAGGTGGACTTTTTGAGAAACCCAAAAAAATTATCGCGTTTGACTTGGTCGTTTAGACCGTTTATGTTGCACGTTAAAATATTAATAGCCATGATGAAGAGGATCAGGTTTCCTAATTTGAAAACTCGTGTACCTTAAACATGAATAATATAATTTTACAACCTGACATAAAAAACACGAACATATAAACTTTAACCTTATAGCACGAGTTTTCGTTTGAACTGACGTAATACGAACAATAGGACGCACTGGACCGTAACATTCCACAAAAAAGCGCGAACTACAACAATGCAAACTACGACAGCTTAAGCGCTTATTCAAAAATGTGACATGCATAATTAATGAGGTTAAGAATAGAACGTAAAAAAAGAATTTTTGTAGAAGGAAAAAGAAATAAAAGTTTTAGAACAAAAAAAATTCGAAATAATATTCTGATTTGAGAACAAAGTTAAAAAAATAAGATAAAAAGAAAAAAAATAAGAAAGAAAATTTATCTTACGATTTCTTTTCCGCACCAATTTGGCTATCGTATTGTTCATCTATAACTAGCAAATCAATTTCGTCTTCATACGACATTTCCTCGTTTTCTTCTGAAAAACAAAGTTTTTCCAAAGACACTTTTAACTCCGTGTTGTTTATGAGTTTTTTGGGGGTTCCGCGTTCCAACTGCCCCAAACGTTTTCTCGTTGGTTGGGTGGAACGTGCCTTTTCGGTTTTAACACTATTTTCTTTTTCGTTGATGTTTTCCTTTCCAGGATTAGTATCAACATCGATCTCCATACTGACGTTGTTCACTTTGGTTTCTACAATTTCATTGTTGATCTGCGGTGTAGTAGGTTGTAAAGAATTGGTGGGTGGAACGGTTTGGTTTGTTACTTTAGGGTTGGGTTCGGGCTGGCCAGGATGTTTATACCGTAAATTAAGACCATCAACTTTTTGGTAGCGGGGTAATGGATTTAGAGTGGGGTTGTGCCAGTTCTTGATAATAATTATCACGTTTCAAGTGAAAATGTCCTCTCCAAGGAACTTGCATTTCTGTAGGTAAAAAGAATCAAACTCTCCACGTCCTGCAGCTAGATGTTTGCCAAGCAGAATAATGGCGCTTTGGCAGCGATTCCTAAGGGTACCTATTGGAATGTTCTGAACCAGGACGTGGACCTTTCGCACAAACTTTTGCTGAAAGTTTAAAACCATACCTTTAATTTCTATTTCTGCTTCTAGAAAGGATATCAAAGATGAGTTGTTTGTAACGGCAAACTCGAATAACTTGTTGGAGTAGTGTCTAGTCACTCCCCACACATTACTAAGTAGCTTCTTTTCAGCCAGGCTAGCAAGAAAATCACTAACGGAAAAGTTAAGATCACCATACCGACAAATAAGAACGTTTGAATTGTCAACCTCAAACTTCGTGTTAAAAATACCAAGATTGCTGTTGGGGTGAACAGATATGGTAACGGAACCAAGAGCACCAGCATAACTTTTCGCCATTAAATAAAATTGCAACTTATTAACACAAATACTGAAATAGTTTAGATATGTTTTTTTCCGTTCACCTGTTAATGTGCTGTAAAATATCTACTATATAAACAACCGGATAAAGTTATTAATTATTCAGCGTCTTTTGTCTTTTAAACGTCTTTTCTACGTTTTGAACGTCTTTTTCTTCTCGCGTGCCCACTAGGAATATACTATGGAAATATTTTTACGTATATTCTACGTTTTGAACGTCTTTTTCTTCTCGCGTGCCCACTAGGAATATACTATGGAAATATTTTTACTTATGGTGTTCTGATGTTGCATGAGCTTTTTTACTATTACTTTTTTTACTAATAATAAATTTTTACTTCCCAGTAAAAAAATATATATTAAAATTTTATTCACATGTAAAAATCTTGTATATTATTAAAAAAAAATTACTAGATGCCTCCCCCCTCCCCTCCTTACGTATATTATACAAAGTATTTATTGAAAAATATGAAATAAAATATATAACAATTTGTAATAAAGTAATATTTAAATAAAGAACGAAAAATTAAAGAAAAAGAAAAGAAAGAAAAGAGTACTTAATTTACAAAAACCGTAATATTTATGTATATTTTAAAACCGTAATATTTATGTATATTTTAAAACCGTAATATTTATGTATATTTTAAAACCAAAAATACCTATGTATATTTTAAAACCGTAAAATTTATGTATATTTTGAAACCGTTATATTTATGTATATTTTAAAACCGTAAAATTTATGTATATCTTAAAACCGTAATATTTATGTATATTTTAAAACCGTAATATTTATGTATTTTTTAAAACCGTAATATTTATGTATATTTTAAAACCGATTTGTATAAATGTAAAATAAATAACAATTCATTAATTCGTTAAAAGAGAAAAAATATTCAAGAACTCAGACTAGATTTCAACAATAACTTTAAAGGTTAGAGGAAACACCATAACTGAATTAATGAAAAAAAAAGTTGATAAATTCTGAGACATTTTATATAATTGCATTTTAGTTTAAAAGAAGCATTTAAAATTGGATATGTTAAAATCCATAAGTAATAACACCTGTTTCGATTCATTTTTAAACTGTTGTATACTAACTATTTTCGTATTTGCAATATTAGGAAACTTTTTCCACAAATTAGGCCCACGATATTGAATTGAATATGTAATTTGTTTTGAATTATATTTAGCGACAATGTAGTAATAATCTGAAAATTTTGTCGGGTATCTATGGACTACTTTTTCAAAATAGAACTGAAATATTTTAGGAGATCTTTATTTTTATGCTTACATCTTTATTTTATAAATGAACATTAAGGTGTAAGACCCCTCAAAAATCATTAAAAATTAAAAAAAAATATCTTGTGTAATTCTGACACGAAATTTATCGCTGAACTCGAATTTGAAAACCATTTCTCAAAGTAAGATTTGGTTCTTGAGATATAAATCTATTCCTTTGACTGGGTAAATTTGATCTGCCTAGCAACACGCATAGCAACAGGTTTTTAATCAGAATTGCAAGCTATTTTTTATTTTTCTCATTTAATAAACTTTTTAACAATGGGTAAATCATGTAGAGTCAAACTAAGTACTCAAAGTAAAAAATTCAGAAAATTTCATTTAAATAGATACAATAAAACTTTGCCAATCGATTCCACTCTATCAGTTGCTCCTGTTATTAGTTATGAAAATGACCATATTTCTTGTAAAACTTCTTTAAATTTATCGATATCCTAAAAAAAAAACTGAGAAAATTGAGACAACTCAGCATAATAAAAATAAAACTGTTGGTTATTGAACTGTTGGTTATTGAACTGTTGGTATTGAAATTTTGTCTGGTGTAATTAATCAACTATGTTGTAAAAAATGTTTATAATCAAAATTAAATCTTTCAGAATGTTTTTTCAAAAAAAAAAAGGATTCAACTTAATGTATAATATTTGCTGCTCTAACTGCAATTAAAAAATTGAATTTTATACTTCAAAGACATGTTTTGGGGGAAAATTTTTAATATAAATAATAGAATAGTTTATTCAATGCGTCATGCGGTGAATGTATTTCAGGATAAGAAAAATTTACATCTTTAATGAAAAATGATTACAACAAAATAAATAAATCTGTCTCTGACTGTGCTAAAATTGTCGCAAAAGAAACAATAATTAATACTGTTAAAGAAATTTGTCAAACTTCTTCAAATATTGTTAACACTGCATTCTCAGCTGATGGTAGCTGGCAACATAGTGAGTTTTCTTCATTAAATGGAGTTGTAACAGCGTAGTCTAAAATTTAAACTTAAAGAAAATAATCCTTTTGCATTAAAAGCTTGAAAGTCATCATATGTATGTAAATAAAACTGTCATGGCTCTGCTTCTGGCATGGAAGTAATTGGTGCACAAAAAATATTTAGTTGTTCTATTTCACAAAGTAAACTAAGGTATGTTAACTATTATGGTGATGGCGATTGTAAAAGCTTATTCTTTATTCGTGGTATATATACTCTTTAAGGCTGTTCAACCATGAACAAAAAGCGTTTAATTTTTGTGGAGTATTAAAATCGTTCAACATCTTAAACAATCTAAACAAACAAACATCTAAAACGACGACAAGTTATTCGTGGATGCAAAAAAAAAAAAAGATGACTCAGAGATTGATCAAGAAAGTTATCTATATGATCCTGGTTCTTGTTCTTATAAATAACAGATTTTAAATTGAGTATTTGACATTTTTATTTGGTAAAATTGTTAATGAAATATTTAAATGCTTTTTTTTCAAATTGTCAATTTCTAACCTCCCGACCATCCTATCTCATTACCCGTATGTCAAATTTGCATGAAATTTTCACCAAATGTTTATTGCATCTAGTTTTGCAAGTGGAACTAAAAGTTCTACAATACTGTCAGGAGTTTTTGATTTATAGAAGATTTTGATTATAAAAGAAGCTCACAAAAATGCATTTTTTTAAATACGCCATTTTGAAAAACTCAGCATAGCTTAAATACTTTGTTTTTTAGAGCAATTTTAGTTCGGTTTGTAGATTACCATGTTGTTAATCATATGCCAAAAATTCATATTCTATTTGCTTTCGGTTACTGAGATAAAGTGGCCGGGATGGCCTAAACATTTGCCAACTCTCAATGTATGCACAAATAAAAAATATGCACATATTCACAGGGGCGGGTCCAGTATTTTTTGATCTTCGAAATAGCTAACTTCCAGTTCGCTATCTCCAACATGGAGCAAACTCCGAACATTTATATGTTTATATGTCAAATCTATGAACAAAAAAAAGCTCTTTTGATTTTTGCCCCCCCCCCCTCTCCCCAAACCTGAGAGCAACAAGTTCATCAAATATTTTTTGTACTATTCTCAACTAGATTTGTATTTATCAATAAATTTTAATTTTCATAGTATAATACTTCAGTGTTCAAAAATTATGACCATTATTTGACATAACTATAAACATATAAGTGTTTCAAGTTTGTTCCATGTCTGGAAGTTAGCTATCTCAAAGACCAAAAAATGCTGGATCCGCCCCCGCATAATCATAATAAAATAAGGTAAATCAAAAAAATGTGAAACCATCTTGAGCATACATTTGTAAGCCTAATAACAGAATAGGTTATTTATTACACAAATATAAATTGTTTGAACTTAATGCAATAAAAACTGAATCTAAACTTAACAGGAAAATATTTCTTAGTGACATTTTGTGATTAATATGTTTTAAAGAATTCAAAACTATTAGTTTTAATAAAAACAATAGTCAAAACATTTCAAAAATGATTTATTTATGTACTGTTGTCCAGTTTATTACTAAATTTAAAGATCAGCATGTTATGAACTTGGTAAAAACTTACATTGTAAAAAACTTAATAACAAATCGAATCTAAATTTTACTGACATTGTGAAAAAAATATCATAATGTTAAGATATTATAAATATGACGTACATAAATAATATTATACTAGTAAACTCTATCTTTTTCAAAGTCTTCAATCTTTCTAGTTTTCTTAAGTGGAACATTGATTTTAAACTTTCTGAATTTGTATTTGTTATGTGGTGCATGGGGACTTTCCAATGGAGGAATATTATGTTCTTTAATGATGTTTTTATAGCTTTCGATATCAGCAGCCATTAGTTTTTTTAGGCGCTTTTTACGCTGATCTATTGCCCAAATAAAAAAAACTTTTCCAGCTCTATCACGTGGATTTGCTTTTAATTTTTCAGTCATCATACGAATGTGATATGTATTGTTAACAATACTTTGTTCTAATTTAGTGGCATACTTTTTATTGTTGTAAGATCTAACACAATTTCGTATAGCAGACTCACTAGCATACTCTAAACTAAACAATTTCTGTACTACCTCTGAAGCAGAATCCAACTCCGGAATTTCATTAAAACCGTCTCTATACTTTGGAAGGTCTATGTTCTGAAACCAAGTTGATGCAAAGCATGTTTTTGAAACTTTTATAGCAGCCTGGTACAAAATCTGCTTTTGATAGTTAATAGTAGAACGAAAGCAGGAAGCCAACATTTTTACTACAAATTTGATTTAAAAAAAGTTGATTTGTGTGATTTATACCCCATTAAAATTTGTTATTCAAATTCAATTGAGTGTGCATATATATATATATATATATATATATATATATATATATATATATATATATATATATATATATATTTATGTATGTATGTATTTAAAATATTTATATAATTATATTAATGTATTTATATAAGTTTATTTAAAAAATATGTATGTATGTAAATTAGTAAAATATACTTATCAAATTTTTTCTTCTTCTGCCTGTTTCTCCTTCAACAGGATCATCAGGACACTTCTTGAAGGAAAAATTGGCAGTATAAGAAAAAGTTAGATGTTTTTTTACTAATTTATTACAATCTTTTTAGTAAAACACAATAACCTATTTAACACACACAGACACACATATGTGTGTGTGTGCGTATATATATATATATATATATATATATATATATATATATATATATATATATATATATATATATATATATATATATATATATTGTATTGGTGTGATTTTATTAGAAGAAATAAAATAAAAAGCATTAGCTTAGACCTGTGAAGTCTATAAAAGCGGAGATTAAATGTACTATTAAAGATTTAAAATGATATCAGGAAACTTATATCATACCGACCAGAGATTTTTAACTCAAAAATAATGACGAACTTGGGATATAACTCTTGAAAAAAATGCTTATATAGAAGTTATATTGAAGTTTTTTCAATTTTAATTTTTTTATCAACGATTATGATTTGACTCACTTTTATAATACAACAAATAAACTCATAATTTGAAAAATTATAAATGCACACAATATATTTACTATAATTCTTTCCCAACGAACTGTATTATTACTTTTGTACTATTACTAAAATACAAAGTACTATAGAAAAACTAACTGTATTATTAAAAATTTAAATATTAAAAAAATTTAAATATTAATAAAAAAATTAAATACTAATTGTACTATTAAAAAATTAAGTGCACTGTTACTCAAATATTTTACACAAACATTCATGTAATAGCGCAAGTTTTGCACTGTACTATAAGTTTATTTAAAAAATACTTTAATATAAGAAATGACAACCACGTTACATTCCCGACTTGTTAAAATTAAAAACAAAACAAAACAAGGCCGGTGTAGTGTGAGATTTTTACTCCCGCGTTTTTTTTTTACTCCCATGTAAAAATCTCATATTAAATTTTTACTCCCATAAAATATTTTGCGGCAAAATTTATTTTTGCAAGCAAACACGTTGTTTTTTGTGAACACTTTGAAACATTTTAATTACTGCATAAGTAAATTCAATAAACAATTCCAAGAACAATTCTAAAAAAAATCTGTGCTATAAACAATCAAAAACAATCTTACTAGAAGATCTGCATTAAGTTTTACTTTAAATTTAAAGATGACATTGGGAGCAAAGGCGTTTTTACGGGGGGTGTTCCCCCTCTTCCCACACCATCAAAGAATTTTCAAGTTATTTAGTTTTTTTACGAGTTTAGTCGGGTATCTGACACAATTCAGTGGGTAAACTTTTGTTTTGAGGACCTTACTTTTTTTTTTTTTAAGGAACCAGTCGGTAGTTTTTAAGGATTTACATCCTTAAAAACTACCGACTGGTAGAATCGCCTTTGGTTGGGAGTTAGAGAGAAGTTAATCTCAAAAGTATTAATACAAATCATTCAAAACAAAATTATGAGTTTTAAACTCATTAATTTTCATTCATACACGTACGTTTTTAAGCAGTTGTAAAAAATAAGATACGTTTTAGCGTACGTTTTAAACGCGAAGCGTTAGAAATGAAGTTTCCCGAACATATTAATTATTTACAAGAAATTCTTTTGTATTCTTACCACTGCCTCCAGATAAAGCTTAAATGCTTAACAACTCAACATGAAAGCAGTGTAAGTGTTTCAAATGAAAGAATCGCAAAAGGTGCAACTTTTGATTTGAGAAAATAAATTGCAGAAAAGCTTGGAATTGTTAGGAAACACAATATTGCCATAGGAAATATCAACCTAACTCTTTGTCAAAGGGGATTTTATAGAATTAAAGGAGATGGAAACTGCTTTTTTAGAGCAATTTTTTTAAATTATAACTGGAATGTAAAATGAACATGAGCCAATGAGAAACAAAGTTGTTAACCATATGTGTAACAAAATACAAGATGAAATAATTGGATATCTGAGTATGGCAATTCGAACGCATATTTTTAAAACTAAAATGCTTGAAAATGATTGAGATATCTGGATGCGCTTCATTTATGGAGGTAGATATCCAAGTATACAGTAATTTTTTTTTTTTTTGTTAATTCTCCTCCTCAAGGTCGAGAAGGCCTCTACAGACAAGAAGGCTACTTATTTGTGGTATTACCCTCTCTCAACTCTATAAATCCGAAACACGTGTTGGGGATCGAACTCGGAACCTCTCGCTTATGAAGCGACCGCTCTGCCACTACACCACTACCGCATTTTAGGCGGTAGTGGTGTGGTGGTGTAAAAATGGAGCGAAAACAAAATGGAAGATCTACCCATACAGTTCACGGCTTGATAAGTCGATTATTCTATATTTCTAGACATTTCAACGGGAACCCATTTTGATGCTGTGATTAACAGTTCAAAATCCAGTGCACTTACTTTTGTACTTTTTTCTCAACTTTTAAATATTGTTGTTTAATTTCAATTGTCGTATTTTTTTTTTCGCTCCATATTTACTCTCTCTCTATCTATATATATGTATATATATATGGATATCTACCCCTCTATTACCTTATCTATTCTTATTACTGTAATCTACCCTACTATATACCCCTATGGATATATCCCCTCCCCCATATATGAAGCACACCTTCTATCACATTGTCACATTCGTACATTATATGGACAGTATTTTCATTTTTTGTTAAATCTTAAAATCAAACATCTTGTCTTTGGTGAGCATTATAAAATGTGCTGTTTTAAGGAGAATTTCGCTAGCTTTATTGTTAGTGTTTCTTTTATTAAGATTTACAAAAAAATGTTTCCAATCTTTTTAATTTAAATTTTTCATGCTATCAAAAGATGCTTCTCAATTTTAAAACTTATATTTCGGTTTTTTTATTGGTTTATTTAATAAATTATACAAAGTTAAAAATATTTTCGGAATTCCGTTGACATTTTTCGCTCCCATTTCCTAGGAAAAGCTATTGTAATATTTCCTGACTTGTTTTTAGTCAAGCCTATGCTTTTAAGGTGTTAAAAACCTGGCTGAAATATTTTAGTAACATTGGCTACTATTACAATATCATTTTTTATGTGTGTTTTGTTTGGAGTTGAAAACTTTTCAGGAAACCTTTAAATCATTGTGTTAAAAAAAAGAGGTTGATTCAAAATTTCCTCAATTTGAGTTAAAGGTAAAATATATTTATGTATTAAATTGTATTATTTGACTAATAGCTGAGAGTAAAAATGGGGATAACAGATAGATCTTAAGTATTGATAGTTTCAAAAATGTGGTTGCTTTGGTTTGCATTTCTATGGTGGTTTAGTATGTAAACCATAATTTTGTGGTCTAGTATATGAAGCCACAACCAAAGGTTGAAAATATTTCTGTCTGAACGACGTACAGTATCATTGATATATGACAACCTTGCCTGACTTAAAATATCTATTTTTTCTGATAACAAACCGTTTATTTTAGTTTCAGCTTTTATCTTATTATAAATTGTTTTCACAAAAGATGTAAAAACTTTTCCAAATTTAAAATGTTTCAAACCATCAAACAAAAAAGCTCTATCAACCCTATCAAAAGCTTTCACCTGATCTATAGAAAGTATGCACCAAGTCAACGAAACTTTTTTCTAAAGGTTCTTTTTTTTTTTTATTAAAGAAAATTCTAGATATAGAAAACTTTTTTTAAAAATTGATGATTGCGCCCCTCCACTTTGAAATCCGTGTCGTCGGCATTGATGAATTTTTTTAGCAATGTTGATAATGTCTCTTGTGTAACTGTTTTTAATACACGCTGATTGGTTGCTATGTTTTATATTTAGTAAAAATATTTTCGAGTTTTTCGAAAACTTTTGTTTTATATCATTAACAAATGTGGATTTTATAATCCACATTTGTTAATGATATGGGTCTCAACGAAACCAATAAACTATACAAAAGTTTAGGGGTCGTCCATAAATTACGTCACGCTCTAGAGGGGGTAGGGGAGGAGTTGTGGTTTTGTGACGACTCATTCGGGACTTGTAACTAAAGTGTTACGATGTTGTTACGCGGAAGGAGGGGGATTGGTCAGAAATGGTCAATAGTTGCGTGACGTAATTTATTACGGCCCCTTATGGTTTGTAAAATATAAACTTTAAGTAAAAAAAAGCATTTGTTGTTTCATAGCAAGTATGTTGATATTAAAACCAGTGGTGTGGAATTGTAAAAAAAAAGTACCAACTCCAACTCCATTCATTGAAATTTTAAGAGGACGAAAAATTCTTTAAATTATTTAAATAAAATTACGCGATAATTAAAAAAATATTTTTTTGCCAAATTTATGAAAAATTCTGTGAAGGTTAAATATTTTGTACATGCATGTGCAACACCGAGAAGCTTTACTATTGGAGTCGGAGTCGCAATTTTGTTTAGCGACTCCGACTCCAACTCCGCTAAAAATGACGCGACTCTGACTCCACGACTCCGACTCTGCAGCCCTGATTAAAACTGAGAAAAAGAGAAAAAATATTGTTTTAATTTAATTAAAGTTTATGTTTATAACAAATAGTATCTAAAAAGTCAACATTTATAACTGCTAAAGCACGAAGTAATTAATAAACGTGCAGCTTATCTTCAGTAACAGATACATCTGTTTATAAAAAAATACTTGTCAATTCTATTCTTAAATGCATTAACTGACGGAGTCTTTTTGCATGCTAACGGTAATTTATCCAATCATTGACAATCCGATTTGTTAAGAAAATACGACGAGCATTATTTTATGAGAATTTACGCATTAGGACGTTAGATGGTTTTTTGGATCTTCTTTGGTTATTTTCCTAACTTTAGCGTTTGAGAAGAAATATTCCTGAGAAGGTTTGTCATTTTCTTTGAACTTGTATGAATTTCTATAAAAATTTTCAAATTCTAGTAAAATTTCTTTTGATTCGGTTTTGACCTCCCCGTCTTCGGTTTTGACCTCCCCGTCTCTGCCGCTTATTTCAAAGACATATTGCTTAGCTAGTTTTTGTTTTTCTAAACCAAAAAAATTGGAGCATCATTCACTTTCTAGCATCCACTGAATTTTTGCCCTTATTACCGCGCCTTCGGATTTTTGTTTTTCAATACCTTCAAGTTTTAATTTTAATTCATCGTTTAATTTTTTCATATTGCATTTTTTTGAAACATTTCTTAATAATTTTATAATTTTAAATTCTCTTTTGTTCCTTATTCTCTTCAGTTTTTTCCTAAACTTTTTTAAAATGATTTTTATGTTTTCTTTACCGGCTTCCCACCAGTCCTTAACGTTTCGGTAATTATACTTTTGCTTTCGCGTGATGCTTAAATTGAGAAACTTAATAAAAAAATTTGACCAAAAGAAGTGTATTTTTCGCTTAAGGGCCTTTATTATTTTAAATTTTAGGTTAAAAAAATTAAAGAATACTCAAATACCACGATGATGTAGCGCATATTTTTTAAACAAACAAACGAAATTTATAAAACTATAAGTTTATTGCAATAACAAAGTTTTGAAATTTTCCGGAAATTTCCATGAAAATTTCCGGAAATTTTCAACCCTTATTTTAGGCCAGTTATTCGTTTTATAAAAATGTACACCGTTTTAGTAAAACTATTCGTTTTATACTTAGTTTATATTTAATTATAATTAATACTCTTTAACTGGAAATATTTGTTATATACTTAGTTTATTTTGAATCAGAATTTATGCCGTTATAGTGGAATTATTTGTTTTATACTTTGTTCATATGTAAATATTATTTATACACTTTCACTGGAAACTATCGTTTTAAACTTAGTTTATATTAAATTAGAATAAAAAATATTTTAATTTTTAACAATACAAAAATATTTTCTACGCGTAGTTTAAACGGCGTATTATTTTTGTATAAATATCATACAGATTATAGTTTATGCGATTTTAGTTTTGGTTACATTTGTTTTCATAAGTAAATAAATTAATTTCACAAACACAAACAAGGTTTCTGAAAGAAGATCTTAAATCTTATCATCAGAACCTTTTACAAGCGTGTGTTTATAAACTACATCAAAACATAATCAACAAAATAAAACGTAATTTAGAATAAAAGTTCTAAATAAAATATAATATTACAATTAAAAATACCTGACTATATCATCTATTTAGATTAAATTTTTTTTATTATTTTATTTCAAATATAAACTGAAAAATTTAGTTAAATTTTTCAGTTTATATTTGAAATTGGGAAAACTAAAATACATATTAAAACTGGACAAAATAATTTTATTATAAAGATAGGATGCACGATATGTAATACAAAACGGATTAAACTTGGTTCGACAAAAAAATTCATATATAAAATTATTATTTCTAAGTGTATATTTATTTATTGTAATTAAACAAAAGAGATCTTTACATATAGGTTTATTCGTAACTTAGTTAATACTAAATTATAGTTTATATATAACTTATATTTGATCTATTTTATTCATATAAAATCTATTTAAAATTAAAACATATATGGATTAGTGCTGACGTCTAGGAACCAATGACGTCATGCCGTATTAGGAATTAGTGAGTAGGGTTAAAAGTTTCCAGAAAATTTCAAAAATTTTTCATAGCAATAAACTTCTTAGTTATTATAAAGTTTTATAAAATTCATTTCTTTGTTTCAAAAATGTGTCCTTTATCATCGTAGTATTTGGGTATTCTTTAAATATTTTAACATAAAAATTAAATAATAAATACCCATAAGCAAAAAATGCGCATCTTTTATTCATAAAAAGTCTTGAATTATCAGGAAGTTAATACAATACTTAATAGTTACAAAATGTATAATTTACGTATTAATTAAAATTAATTTTACGATATTATGTATTAATTAAAATTAATTTGCGAACTATTTCCACCGGTTGCACCCTCTAACATCGTGTGCAATTTCTGTCCGCTTTTCTATATGCTATCTTTCTAACCCGACTTCTTCTATCTTTCATTCTAACATATCTTCGTTCTTCCAAAACTCACTCTACTCTTGGCCGTAGAGCGGTAATGATGCTCCCCTACCAGGGGCTGAACATGTCTCTGCGTGCCATGGTATAGTGGTCTCCGTATGGCAATTAGCTGGAGGAGAATAAACCACAATACCAAAATGTATAATTTACAATACAATAATTACAATACAAAAAAAAAATGTATAATTTAAATTAACATGATTCACAAAAATATAATTAACAAAACAAAATTTAAATTTACAAGTATATAGTCAAATAAATAATATTTATATAAGAATTCGTAAAAACATTATAAATAAATCAAAATAATTAAATTTAAAAATATAAAAGTATGTTTTCAATAGAGAGAATGATATTTTTAAATTTCCTTTTAAATGCGATAAAGTTCCAGTCTTGAGAAAAATCAAAATATTTCAAAACTATATTGTTCCATAGAAACGCACCTCGAAAAGAAATACAAAACTTGCCTAAATTGATTCTGAAAACTGGTTAAAGAAGGAGATTATCATTTCGTAAATTATATTTATTTTTTTCTATTAAGGAATATAAATTGTGAAAAGAAACCGGAGCTCTACGAGTTTTACATTTAACACGAGATAAAAAAAAATTTGTGTCATCAAAAAACATAACTGTCATCAAGTTGGATGCTTCATAGAGGTCGTTTATGTAAATGAGAAAAAGAAGAGGTCCTTGTACAGATCCTTGAGGAACTCTGCAAGTTGTTTCTAATAATTGAGCTCGTGATGATTGATCGAAATGAACAAATTACTTTCTATTGCGCAAATAACTTTTTATTAGCTTAAGAAAATCTCCTGTGATTCCATAATATTTTAGTTTTTTGAAAATGATTTTATGGTAAATCATAGAAAACGCTTTTGATAAGTCAACAAAATGCCTAAAGTAAATTTGGACTTTTCAAATGAATCTGTAATATATTGAGTTATTTTTAGTATAGCGTGCTTGGTAGAGATATTTTTCTTAAACCCATATTGATTTTTATATAAGATATTATTTTGAGACAGATGTTGGAAAACTTTGTTATAAAGAATTCTCTCTAAAGTTTTAGAAAAAACAGAGAGAACGAAAGAATTTACTTTCGATATTGAAGAAAACATTTTACGATACAGCGATGCATCGCCATGTTCTAAAATGTTTTTCCAGCCTTGTTTACTTAGTTTTTAACAAGTTTAAGAACTTAACTATAACTTAATACTGCTCAGTTTACCAGAAAATACAAATGTAAAATCAATCGTCATTAAAAGTTTGTTTTTCGAATTTAATTTAAAAGGAGTATTATTAGACAAGCAAATAAGTACTCTCATTGGGAGTACTTATTTACTAAAAGGAATATTTATTTACTAGCCTAAAAAGACTGGGATAGTACTTTTTGACTAGGAAATAAGTACTCTGGGAGTGTTTATTTACAGGGAGTTATTTTAACCCTTTCGTGACGAGTGACCCGTATGGCGGTTCATAAAATTTGTTTCTAAATGACGAGTGACCCGCATGGCGGTTCATAAACAATTTTGAATATTTCAAATCATCTATAGCAATTTGGGAAAACTTTAAACTTATCTTTGAAACGTGAATAATTTCTTAAGTTAATGCTTCAAACCGTTTGATAATTGCATTTATAGATCGGTCAAAAATCAATTTACGAAAATGACAAAAATAGATAAAAAATATACTGTCATAAATGAGATCCTTGATATTTTTTTCAATGATAGTGGTGAAGATTTTTTTTGTTTGATCACCACTATAAATGTCTCATTTATTTAATATCAAAAACGATATGTTTATGTATTTCTTCTTTATTTGCTTAAGGTTACACATAGAAACTATATATTTTTGTTACTTTCAACATGATATATTTTGATCACGTTACTAAGATGATAAAAAAATTGTTTAAGTTTTTTAATTTTCTGAAAGCCAATTCTTTGACAAAAAAAAACAAGGTCTTATTTGTAAAATTCTGACTAGTAGTTTTTATTTTATACTATTTTAATTGATCATGATCCGAGATCGTTATTTTACTCCCAATCATATAGCTGTTTTTAACTCAGTCGCGAAAGGGTTAAGCTGCAACACCGGCTTGCCGCGGCAAACGTAATCTGAAAAAACACTTGATCATATTTTGTAACAATTTAATTTGATTTTAGATAAGTAAGTGTAATAGTGTAATTTTAGTGTAATAGATACTCGTAAAGTGCGATCTTGTATAGTATATATGTAATAGATGTGTGAATGATGTACACAATACTCGTGCTCATCTATCAGGTGGTATACCTTACATAAATCAACTAAAAGCATGAATTACCTTCATAAATCAAGCACAATTAGAATGAGAAAAAGTCTTGATTTTACTTTTTTTTAAATTGAGACAATATGATTTTGAAAACGTCTACCATCAGAAGGTTTATTTGGATAACTTGCCAAACCCATATTTCAACAGAGGTTTCCATCTTTTATGCATATAATGCAATAATAATATTTCAACAGAAGTTTCCATCTTTTCATATTTCATATTTCAACAGAGGTTTCCATCTTTTATGCATATAATGCAATAATAAATTAAATAATACAGTTTTTTGAGTAGACATGACATAAAATTACTTGTATATCAATAAAACAGAGATAAACTAGAAGTTTTTTAATACCCTTAACAAGTATGTAATAAATTAACGTTTAACTAATTTTGTACCAGGTGAGCATAAAAGAAAAGCTGTTTAACTAAGCGAAAAACGAATACCCAGTGAAAAAGCGCACATGGGATACGCGTGGATTTTTTCCATATGTAATCCATGTGGGGATTATTATTTTGTCCCATGTGGGTTTCATATGGTAAATCCCACATGGATTCCATATGGTAAATCCCATATGGGATACGCGTGGGTTTTTACCATATGTAACCCATATGGGGATTATTATTTTGTCCCATGTGGGTTTCATATGGTAAATCCCACATGGGTTTTATGTGGTAAATCCTACATGGGATATAGGTGGAAAATACTACATGTTATAGATCTTAAATGCCACATATTTTAATCCAAATGGTATAAAAGTAGTCAATACTAGACAAATGAAAGTTCGAATGCTTCTATGATAATTTTTAAAATTCTTTTAATTTAAAAATTACTTAAATAGTAATTTAAAATTAATCATCGAAGCTTTCAGAGAGGCTTAACTTAATCTGGTATTTGCTACCTTATCCCATTTGGTATTCAAAATGTGTAGTATTTTTGATCTTTTACATGTGATGTTTTTCACCTATAACCTATGTGGGATTTACCATAAACTATTATGACGAAATTTTATAAAATTAAAAAACGTGTTGCAAAATGAATTTATTTTAAAATAAATGCTATTAATCAATACATCCAAAATGAATATTAAAAAAATTATTTTTTCTTTTGCGATTTACACGCCATTTTTTGTCGATTGAATTAATTAAATCGCTTCGGCTTGCATAATACCAAGGTTTTTAGTATCTTCTAACTTTCTTCAAACATTTTCTAAAAAAAAAAAATAAATACAATTATATATAAATATATATATATATATATATATATATATATATATATATATATATATATATATATAGAGAGAGAGAGAGAGAGAGAGAGAGAGAGAGACGAGAGAGAGAGAGAGAGAGAGAGAGAGAGAGAGAGAGAGAGAGAGAGAGAGAGAGAGAGAGAGAGAGAGAGAGAGAAAGAGAGAGAGAGCAATTTTAATAAGGAACCTTATTAGTCGAGCAATTTTAATTATTAGCCAGGTTGAAGTCATTAATGACTACAATATTTCACAAATAATTATTTCCTAATTTATTACTTACAATGACTAACGTATTATGGGTAATTGAACACATATTATGCGTAATGAGCTTGAACCCATGAGGAGAATCCTGAAAAAAAGTGATCAATTAGGATAAGTAGTTAAACAAAAAAACAAAAACAAAAATGTAAAAACCTACTTTATCAATGATGTAGACGTTGGGTGCAATAGCCACTGGATGCAAAAGTATCTTTTTCGTCACACACGGCCTTCTATAATAACAGGCCTTGACATCGCGCAAAATGCCGTAAAAACTGAAGGCCGATTAAACTTTCACTTTTACTTATATTGATATATTTTTATATTAGGTAGGGTGTAATGGCAGTCTATGTTTTCTAATAATAATCTCTAGTAAAGACGGAAATATAAAAAGAAAACCAAAAAGTTGTTAAAAGATAATCATATTTTTCGTATTTCAAATTTCATTAAGAATATTTATGTAATATTAAATAGTATCAATAACAAAGTATATATCTATATATTAAAAAGATAACTGTATTTTAAATTTTTTTTGCTAAAAATGGTAACAATAAAAATCACTAACAATAAAAAACACCAACAAAAGTTGATTCAAGCAAAAAAAAAGTTTTATCAATATATCTCAACAGGGTAAATATTTACAAATCCAAACATATTGAAAGACATATAGGCTAATGAGAAAATAAAAAACATAACAAGTAAATAGCATAATTAATTACAAAACTAATTTTCACATAAATTATGATAGTTTTAGTATTTTGGGAGTGGTAATTAGTGAGTAATTCTTTTGCAGAATATTAGAATATACTCTGCATTGTTTTTTTGCGATTTTAAATTAATATTTAGCAGCAATGAACTAAAACTGAGTAACACAAAATGTTCTGTATAAAGGGTCAGTAGCACCTTGAAAAAAAAAAAGCAAAATATTGACCATTAGAAAAGAGCATCAGAAGGAATTTCGCCTCTGTTTAGGCTATACAGATAACTTCCATATTTATAATAATAATTGGTAGAATCATCATAAATTTTTATTTCGCTTTTTTGCACATAGCCAACTATGTAAACTATAGCCACTAATGAAGATTTATTAACTGAGCTTTCAAGATCATGTATAGTATCCAGAAGTTCTTTTTCATCAGTAGAAATATCTCTAAAACATGTCACAAGTATGACCATCGATACCATCAACAGGAATGTCAAGTTGTAATATCAATTTAGTAAGTTGAATATTAATTTTTTCAATTACAGATTTAGCGTTTATAAAGTAAGTACCTCCAGATCCCTGTCAAAGCTTAGAAAAAGCTTTTTCAAGTGGATCTGTTGAAAACCAACCTAATAAGACATACTTTGCTCTATTACTCAACAAAGTTTCTACAAGATCAATAAAGCCATAACATGAATGCGCTATTGCATTGCTAGTATCTAGCGTAAGCTGTTTTACACGCATACCTGTAGGTTTCATAAAATTTGACAGTTCAGCAATATCTCGTAACTGTTGATCACCAACTGAGTGGATTTCTTCGCATAATTCATTTTTAAACCGAATGCCAGCACCAGGTGCTTTGACATTAACAACATTCGAAAAAAAATTATTTTTTCAATAAATACAGCAGTACCTTCAAATGCTTTATTTTCAATCTCTGGATGCGTTCTTAATGCAGCTACTGTTTCTTTGCAAAAAACAGACAAACAAAACTTTACAGATTGTCTCTCTATTGGTTTTGGATAAACTGATTTAGCTGTAAGTTTAGAGAGTTTAAAAAGACTATTGCACTCAGTTTTATATATAGTTTCTAAATCACTCCACTTAGCCAAAGCCAGTTCTTTATTGTTCAAAAATTGAAGTTCCCCAGTCTTTTTTGTCGACCAATTGTTTCGTATAGATTTTAGAAGATGCACATAATCATACAATAAATATATACCTGATGTTGTTAACCATGGTTTACTATCAACTGTTTTAAACATTCCAAAAAATCTTTGATTTACACGGTTACCATTAGTAATTATTACCAGTGTCTTACTATTTTCAATATTATTTATTGTATAGACAATTTGTTGACATTGAGCAAACTGAAATTCAGAGGAAAGATTTGCAACAGGTTGAGCTCTACATATAAATTCTGGACCTCCAAAAAGACATTTAATCATAAATGATAAAATTGTTTTAGCTAACTTTTCAGGGTAGTTTACTGCTTGACCAAACAAAGCACCTCTTTGGTAAAGTAATGAAGCTTTGACATAGACCTCATCAATTAGTAGTATGGAAAACGCTTTTTAATGGATTTAAATTCATAAAAATACTATTTATGAAACTTAGGTCCTCCATTGAGCTTATTTTTGAAGTCAATCGTGTTAAAGTCCTTATACTTGGCAACTTGTAGTCAATACACAAGTAATCATATAAACTTCGTTGTAGTTGTAATTGATATTGTAGTTGTAGTTGTATAAATTGATATTTTTGTTGTAGTTGAGATAGTTCGACTTGCAAAGAGATACACAGCATTTCAAAGGCATTTAAAAAAACTAATCGTTAGTTTGACAATATTATTACCTTACAATGTTAACGCCTTGAAACTTACAACGTTATTGTCTTGAAGTTGCGCTATCTAATTTATAAACCAATCAAATTTTAAAGATTAATTAAAACAGCGCAAACACAAACTTTCGTCTAATGTTAAAAGATGAAAATGTAAACGCAGTATTAGGAATTGGCCTTTAGTTTAACAAATTTGTTGCGTGATGTCAAGGCCTGTTATTATAGAAGGCCGCGGTCACACATAATATAATATTCTGAAACTAATAAACATACATCTAAATTTCTATAAGTAAATTTATTCTTTGATCATTGCCTTTATATCCTATCTTATTTTCATATCATAATCTATTATGGTATTATTTATATAACATATCACAACAATATTATTAAATTTGTGATGTTCAAATATCATATGAACATTCTCTAACATGTTCATATGATATTTGAATATAGTTCTTGAGTATATTATCTGCAAACAATTGACTGATGCAAGTTCAAATGTTGTCAAAAACCAAGCATGCATGCATGCATGGGACACTGCAGTGTCCCACAAAGAAATGCTGGTTTGAAAGTCAAATTTTCTTTATTAAAAAAAAAAAATTAAAATAGGGGGGGAGATAGGGAGGTTTCCATAATTTTTTTTAGGCTCCAAAACTTTTAACTTTATATATATAATAAGGTTCATAAAACTTAAGGGACTTACGAAGTAAATTGAGGAACAAAACAAGGATATTTACAGAAACTTTTCAATTTTTAATCTGGAGTACCACAGTGTAATTGGGAATAAAGTCTCTGGGTCCAGTATTCAAAGTAATATGATCTAAAGTAATATATAAATTAAATAAAATGCTTTAAAATGCATGCAGTTATACATATAACTCCTGATAGTTAACTATATGTATAACTAGTTATACATAAAATTTATTATATAAACTTATTTTTTAAGGTTATGCTTGAACAAATTAGTACCAATTAATTCAAATTCAAGATTTAGTTCAAGTTCTTATTTGTTCATTGTTTTTTTACTATTTTATATTTATTTGTTCAAATTTGTTAACTAGTACTAATTCTTACTACAGTAAGAATATTTATCATTGTTGAACGTGATTTTATTAGTAACTTAATTTTACTTTCAACATATTTTGACAACACCCTTTACATTTTAAATGATGACAGCTTTACTTTTCTATTGATGTTAAATTTATTACGTTTCAATAACTCAGATTGAATTTTACTGAATTATTGTAAGCTTTGTAAGAATTTGTTGTATATCAAATGGTGTTGTAAATAAAGTAAAAATTAAATATTATATATATATATAAATATATATATATATATATATATATATATTATATATATATATATATATATATATATAGTATTTAGGCTATGGGATCATCCATAAATGATGCCAGTAGATAGAGGGGCAGTGTGAGTTTAACAATAATTAACAATGGGGAGGGAATGTTGAGACCAAAATAATGTCAATTAAAAAATTGAATTAAAAAAAAAGAGTAAATTATTTTATTTAAAAAAAAGTAAAACAATTTATGCTGGCTATGAGCAGGTTTTAGAGGTATTTACACCAACAATGTGGTCTAAAAACTTCTTGCTTTTGTTGCTTAAAACTGTAGAGGATCATAGGAAAAACAATTTAAATTCAGAAATTAGCTTGCTTATCTGAAAGAACAATTTGTGTTTTTTTTTTTACTTTTAGTACTGTTGAGAATAAATGTATAATTGAACCAGAAAAAAATTGATGGTATATGCATTCTTTATATTATATTAACAATTCAGATATACCATCATAATATGATAACAAAAACTGACATCATTTTCAATGGGAGATGGCAAAAAATTGACTGAGTTTGATAAAGGGTGAAGGTGTTCAATAAACCGGGTCATCATCTGACATCATTATGCATAGATGATCCTATGATTTAGGTAAAATAAGTAATCAATTTGCCATATTTCTCTTTAGAAAGTGTAAGAAAAAAGCATTGTTATGCTGAGAACCAACCTATTGAGCAATGATAAACATTCTTACTGTAGTAAGAAAAAGTACTAATTAACAAATTTGAACAAATAAATATAAAATTAACAAAAACAATGAACAAATAAGAACTTGAACTAAATCTTGAATTTGAATTAATTGGTACTAATTTGTTCAAGCATAACCTTAAAAAATAAGTTTCTATAACAAATTATGTGTATAACTAGTTATACATATAGTTAACTATCAGGAGTTATATGTATAACTATATCAGGAATTATATGTTTAACTATATCAGGAGTTATATGTATAACTATATGCATTTTAAAGTATACTATTTTATTTAAACATTACTTTAGATTATATTACTTTGAAAACTGGACCCAGAGGCTTTATTAACACTGTATTCCCAATAACAT